>NC_141140.1:158067543-158371247 GCF_053477565.2 Lygodium microphyllum | reverse complement strand
CTAACCTGCAAGTTCTGCTCTGTCATCTGATTGACAGACAGTAAGTTCTTCGTAATCGAAGGAACATGCAATACATCATGCAAATTTTTCTTTTTGCCATCATGAACCACAAGAGGCACTTTGCCTTTATGCTCAATGCTATGCTGTGTGTCATCACCTGTACAGACATAGCCATGTTTTTTAGCCACCATATCAGTAAACCAATCACCGTGAGGGGTCATGTGGTTTGATGCCCCTGAATCAATGTACCAAACTGCATCATCAGTGCATTTTTCAGCAGCCCTGTCTTTTACATACTGCATGGCAAACAATCTATCACCTGAGAAATCATCTCCTTGACTAGACGTAGCAAAATGTCCATGTTGTTTGCCCTTTTGATTGCCCTGCTTCTTCCAGCAGTCCTTGGCAATATGACCATACTTCCTGCAGTAACGAAAATCCTTATCTTTATTCGGATTATCAGATAGACGCTGCTGTTGCCAGGAGCCTCTGCCTCTAGGGCTAGATCTCCCCCTGCCTCTAAAATTTCCACCACCTCTTGTGTTTGATACCTGCTGGTTGTTATTGCCATAGGATGCATTCTGTTGGCCTCCTCTGCCAGATCCATAGACTCTACCACGGCTGCCACGGCCGCGTTGATTGGAATAGAAAATTGCATCCTTGTTTTTAGAACTGCTTGACCTTGTAGCCAAGCCAAGTTTAACCTCCTCATGGATAAGCAACGCAACCAGCTCATTAAAATCAGGCATTTCAGCCCTCACAGGCACAGAAGTGTCAAAAGACTTATATTCAAGCCCCAAGCCATTCAAAGTCACAGCAACCATGTCTTTATCTTCAACCTGTGAACCAACAAATGCTAGTTGATCCACAATGGTCTTAACCTCCTTGACATAATCCTATATAGATATGCTCTTTCTCTCCATGTTGTTGAACTTTCGCTTCAATTGTATCTTCATGGCACTTGTGGTTGTGGCATAGTACTTGGCCAAAATGTCCCATGCATTCTTAGGAGAGCTGCAGTTCATTATCTGCATTACCATGGCATCTGAGATACATAAAGACAACCAGTGCAAGACCCTGCAAGCTCTTTCTGTCCAAGCTTGGTGTAGTCATCTCTAATCAGATGTAGGTCGTTCTGGGAGCTCAGGTTCAGCTTCTGCTCCAATCACCAACTCCCAGTAGCCTTTCCCTATTAAGAAGTTCTCCATGCAGAACTTCCATATGGCATAATTGTTACTGTCGATCTTTTCCCCCACTATCTGGGTTATTTTTTCAGTCCTCTTTGCATTAGCCATATTGTACCAAACAATATTTAGTCACTGCCTGACTTCCTGCAAGCCAACAAGTTTGATTGACCAAGTTCAATCCTCAACTGTTTATGACAACTTTTTGCAATTAATAGCAGTAAAAAACTAGGGTATTTCAGCCCAATGACAGCTCAAAACAGTCCACAAACAAGTGATCTAACCCATAGGTATAACAGTCAATACATATGCTATGTAGTTCCTTCAGCTTAAACTCCTGCAACCTCACTACCAGGGTAAATACATACAGTCTGAAAACTGTAAACTGTGAGTAACCACCTATAATTTTAAGGCCAAAAACATTGAGTATACATGTCATACATGTCCCATAACTCTTGCAGCAGTTCAGAGATCTATCTTTGCATATGAGTTCCCAGTCAAGTCACTCTGACATAGAGTATGACATTTGTTGCAAGTACAAAACAAGATATACCTACTGTATATTTCAACCACAAAAAAAAATAGTCACTATCAAGGTATTTCAGTCCCAAAGACTTTGCAAAATGCCATAACCTTATGCTACCATGCATAGAACTCAATACATGATCTTGACCTCATCCAAGAATGATCTGTCTCCAAGACTCAGTAGCGCAATGAAGGCATTTACTGGTTATTTACTGTTCATGACATTCAAGAACCATGTCAAAGCATCTTGCTTTAGCTCCAGACATTTGCATTCAACTCCCTTCTCAATGCTCAAAGCATTTGGCAGACATACTATGACTTGTTTTTTGACTGATTTTTGTTGTTTTTGAGAGCTGAATGGTTGATTTTATGAGATGATTGATTTATTTGGAAGTGGTTTGAGAATGTTTTGGATGATATTGATTGTGTTTTGGAAGATCATGATGTTTGTTGGTGGTTCTGTGATGTTCTGATAGGTTCTGATTGGTTCTGTATACCTTCTGTTTTGTTCTGTTTTGCTCTGTTTTGGTCTGTTTTGTTCTGATTGTCTTCTGTAAAGAGGGAAGGAGTATTGATTGATGAAGAATGAGATATTGTGAAAGTTTATTGAATAGTTTTTGAGAGTTTGGAATGGCTTGAGAATGAGTTATGTAGTTTTGATGACCTTCTGTAACCTTCTGTAGGTCTTCTGTAGAGCTTATGCTTCTGTTCTGTTTCTGTTCTGTTCTGTACTGTAGCTGTTCTGGTACTGTTCTGTAGACTGTTCTGTATGCTTCTGTAAGTGTTCTGTGGAATGTATGTGTGACTTTGGAAAAGTTTTCTAGCCTTGGAAAGAGGTGAATACAAGTGCAAAAGAGCTGAAAGAAGTGGAAGAAGTAGCTGTTGAAGACTCAAGTGAAGACTAGAGTGAAGTGACAGTAGTGAGCTATGAAAAGACACTGTAGTGGCTCTGGTGACCCTTCATATCAGACATACCTCTTGGGAGGGGTATCCACGACCTAAGAAGGATTATTGAGAGTGATTTTGAGAGATTGTAGTGAGGACATGATGTATTATTGATGGAGAGAGAGAGAGAGAGTCAGAGATAGCCAATTCTACTCAAACAGAGTGATTGTATATGAGAGATTGAGAGAGAAGACTATGAAGATATTGAAGATGAATACTATGTGATGTATTTCCATTCAAAGATGGTGTATTCCTTTGCTTTCTTTGTTCTATAGATGGATTTTATGAAGATATTGAAGAATATGGTTGATTCTATTAAATCCGTGGGAGGTCTACATGATGCTGTATGAAGATTTGTTGTGCCTGGTGTTCTTTTCTTCATTGTGATCATATGAAACATGATAAACAAGCTTGTTGATGTTACAAGATAGATTTTCTTGCAAGAGAATTCCCTTTTCTTTGGTGTTCCTCTCGGGGCTCCATGTTTTTGGTGCGCAGCCGGGGAATCTTGCCATTAACAAGCACCAAAAGAGGCTGAAAATGAAGGAAATGGCATTGCCAAGAAGAGAAGAATTCAATGGATGTTTGTAAAGTTCCTTCTTCCACTGAAGAGTTGGAATTTCTCATAATCAAAGCCACTTTCCACAAGAAGTTCATCCCACAATGGCGGAAACACATCACCATCATGATGCATGCTCTATGTGGTGGACAGTTTCCTCTTCCTGTTGAAGCAGCAGAAACTTGCATCTTGGTGGCAAATTATTTGGGAATAAACTGAAGAGTAGAAACAAAGAGAATGACCATCCATGGAAGATTTGGCATTCATTGAGAAGTTTCCAGATAACATCAAGTGGGAGATTGTGAAGAAGCTTCAGGAGTCTTGGTCTGTAGAGGTTCACAAAGACAAGAAGGAAAAGAGTTGGAATTTTTTTGTGGACGCTCAACAACAAGATACATGGGATGCTTGGTGTACTGATAATCTTCTGTTTGTTCAATTAGCAACCCACTGGAAGTTGGTAGACAGAGTGTTTTTCACAACATACACTGTTGAAACCATCAGAAGCTGGCATTACTATGATGATGGCACCACCACCATGCTCAGACGTATGCATTTTGACACCTTCAGAACCGAATACCTTCCTCTGTGCAGTGGCATGAAAGCAGAATTCAGGGACGTTGAAAAGAAAGAAGTAGAAGAAATGTTGGCAAGAGAGTCCTACAGAGACTGAAGTCTTCTGTTAACCCTCTGTGGAGCACTAACAACATAGTGGAGCCAACCCCTTGATGAATGACGCAATAAAGAGGCAAGCATTAGAACGAGTCCAGAGGTACGTGAGAAGAGAGAAAGCAAGAATTAGAGCCGAGAGCGAGCTCGCAGCAGAAGCCGCCTTTGACGCCCTTGCGAAACTCTTTACAGAAGTCCCAATGGCACATCAAGCCCTTCCTCCTCCTACTGGAGGTCCACTTCCAAGCCAAATCCGTCCTGGAAATATTGATGAGAGGCCAGCGAATGTAGTTCCATTGCCAGTTTTTAAGGGAGAGTACAATGAAGACCCCGATCTTCATGTAGCAGAGTTTATGGTAACATGTGTGGCTAACAATGCCAGAACCCCTGAGCATTGGTTAGCAATATTCCCCGCCACTTTCAAGGGCACGGCGTTTCAGTGGTATGAGAGACAAGCAGCAGGAACTTTTGGCACATGGGACGACCTGAAGTTGGCCTTCCTCACTAAATTCAGGCGTGAAGGTTTTGAAGAGCGGATGAGAGAGGAATTTATAAACCTAAGTCAGTCTTCTGGAGAAAGAGTGGAAGCTTATGTCTCACGAATGGAATCCATCCTGAAGAGATGGACTAACCATAATCTAGATGATGGCATTCAGAAGGGAGTGTTTCTCAGAGGATTACAACCAGAAGTCCGTAAGTTTGTGGAGCTGCAAAGACCAGCCACACTGCAAGCTGCAACAGAAGGAGCAAGACTGTACGATGAAGTGGAAGCTAGATTGGCGATGAATACAGGAAGAGGAGTCCTACCTCCTCTGATGCCAGGAATGATGTATCCACCAAATGTAGTTCCAGGGACTGTCCCCTACCCTTACCAACAGATGCCCCCGGTATCACAGTACAGTGCACCAAATCCACAGTGGCCACAATCCCTGCCTCAAATGATGGCTCAACCACAACAACAATGGTCCCAACCAATTTCCTCAATGACAAATCAGCAGCAACAGTGGAATCCTACCAACTGGAGCCAACAGCCAACAGTTCAAACAGGAGCTATGAATCAGAACCAGAATAGAGATCCCTCTGTACCAGCCCAACCCGTTTATGCAGTAATTACAGAAACTCCTCAAAACCCTCCTGCCAGTACGTCAGGAGGAGAAAGCTTGAAGGATTATTTATCCAACTCAGTTGCAAACATCAAAAAGGAGTTGATGGATGTGATTACAGAACAACTACAGACGTTGAAAGTGAATACCGCTAGCATATCCAACGTTGCAGGAGCAGGAAGAGATGTGATGCGGTCAAATACTTGGTGTGGTAAGTGTCATCAAGCAGGCCATTTAGCCACTGAATGTACACGCAAACCAACCATTCCTGGAGCCTTCTGTTCCTACTGTTTGTGGAAGAACCATACAGAGGACATTTGCTCTCTGAAGGAGATGCATGATAGGAGAAGGAAGGAAGAAGACGCAAGATTCAACCTGCTGGAATCCAAAATGACAACACAGGATATTGGACCCAAGCCTAGAGAGTTTGGTCCTAATTTCGGACCCAGAAGATTTCCCTCTCAAAGTTACAGAGGAAGACAGTCTGGCGGTGGTCAGAGATCAGAAGTGGAATGTTACAGATGCGGAGAAAAGGGACACATTTCACCAAATTGTCCAAATCCCAGAAGGTCAGTGGATTACAAGCCCTTATGCAGTCGATGCAAAGGAGAAGGCCACACTGCAAAAGACTGTCCAAGCCCAGCCCCAGTGAAAAAGAGTGCTACTGATAGTCCGGCCAAGGCCCAAGAGCCTACCTCCAATTTAGTGGAATTGGAAGTTGCTGCCATCACGCGTGCAAAGCAGAAGGAACCACCTATCCAGAAAGAAAATAACCCTCCTGCCAGAACAGTGAAGTTCAGTCTTCCACCAGAAGAACAGAACAAAACAGAGCCTAACAGTGCCGTACAGAGCACTACAGCGCCACAGAGAGTTACAGAGACAGTTACAGAGGCAGGACTAGAGGTCCAGGAGACAGAAGAGGAGGAAGTGCCACAATTGGCAGAAGAAGCTTCTGTAATTCCTCTGTTGGAAGAAAGAGGGAAAATGAAAATGGGTGTTGCCCCATTCCCTAATCGGTTAGAGAAGCCAGTGGATCCTATTAAGGAATACGATCTGGTCAGAGATCTAGATACCTTTAAACCAAACCTCACATTCCGACAATTATTGATGTTGTCTCCCAGTTGCCGGAAAAGGTTCAAAAGTATACTGACAAGAAGACATGGCTTAAGGATTGCTCCCTCAACAGCAACAAAGTCCAACAAGGCTCCAGAGCCTGTAAAAGAAGTGGATGTAGCTAATGCTTTCCTAGATCCAGGTACTCCAGAGACTGGTGTGTGGATAGAAGGCTGCTTCATTGCAAACACACTGATTGATGGTGGTTCATCAGTAAACATTATGACGGATGTGACAATGCAGGATCTAGGCCTACAAGGTGTGCAACCCACCCAATGGCTCATCAGACTGGCGGATTAGAGTAGAATCAAGCCTTTGGGCATTCTTCCATATGTGAAGACTACAGTGGCTGGAAAAGATTATTGGCTGACCTATTTGGTGGTGAAGCCAAACTCTTATGGTACATCTTATCCTCTGTTACTGGGCAGACCATGGCTTTTTGAAGCCAGAGCAAGGACGGATTGGTTCAAAGGAACCTTGACCTTGGGTAGAGGACCCAACAAAGTGGTGCTGAAACTGTATGGTTCTCAAAAAGGACATGGATCCACCTCCTTGGAATTATCTTCTGACTCCCCTAATGAGGCTACAGATGGAACATCAGCAGACGAAGATGCTGTCAAACAGATCCTTCCCAAGAAAACAGTGGCACATTCCTTAACAGTGGATACTGTAGGCCGACTTCCAAAAGATGCCAAGCCATTATCAATGGGTGAATACTTCCTGCCTGAACCGGGCATGACTTCTGAAATCACTTCTGACAGTGAGATAGAAGCATGGATGTACTGCTCTCCCTGTTACATGGCCATAGTAGAAACAGAGACAGAGATAGGAGAGGAAACAGAGAATCTATTCTTCTGTTACAGAGCTCCTACAGAGACAGAAGCAGAAGCAGACGCAGAGACAGAAGAGGAGGGATATGATATGGACGAAGAAGATTATGAAAGTGAAATGGAAGGGTCTATCCCACCTGAAGAGGATACATTTGAAGAAGAAGTTCCAAAAGCATCAGAAACAGACGACCTCATGCTACGGGACAGAATGGTGATGGTACCATTTGGTCTAGTAAATGGATCTTCTCATATGCAAAACCTTTATAAGGAATGGATTAAGAAGAACAAGCCGTCTTTCAAGAGTGGCTCCTGCCGTCCTAACCCATCCTTGCCAAAGAAAGATGATGATGATGCACCGTGCCAACAAGTACCAGTTCCACCAATCCAACAGGCATCAGAGGGTCCCTGTTATGTGACGTTCCTGGATGTATCATCAGAAGATGAGTCTTCAAGCCAAGAGGTAATTACTCTTGAAACCAAACCCGAAACGGCTCTAATCCCATTTCAACATCTTAAGAAGCAACCTAAGTCTCCACCAAAAGAAGAAATTGGTTCTAGTGGGACATCAGAAGAGGACACCACTCCCTTGAAGGAGTCGGATCTGTACCCAGAAGCAGTCCGCGGGACCTTCATCCGTGAAGTAGAAGGTGAAAGGCAGTTAACCCTTGTGGATGCTGAAGGCATTGAACGCCACTTGAAGGTGGGTAGCAGTCTCCCAGAAGAGGAGTTGTCAACCTTGTACAACTTGTTGAAAGAAAATTTGGACGTGTTTGCATGGTCTTACAAAGACCTAAAGGGGATTGATCCCACAATATGTCAACATCATATTGACTTGGAGCCTGATGCCAAGCCAGTATGGCAACGACAGAGGCGAATGAACCCGAATTATTCCACATTGGTGAAAGCGGAGCTGCTGAAGCTTCTGGAAGCCGAGTTCATCTATCCAGTGGCAAACAGTGAATGGGTTTCACCCATCGTGGTTGTACCCAAGAAGAATGGAAAATTGCGAATATGTGTGGATTTCCGAAAGCTTAATTCCAAAATAAAGAAGGATCACTTTCCTATCCCTTTCACAGATCAACTGTTGGACACAGTGGCAGGACATGAACTTTATTCTCTTTTGGATGGATTTAGCGGATACAACCAAGTCCAAATCGCAGAAGAAGACCAGTCCAAAACAACCTTCACCACAGAATGGGGGACCTACGCTTATCGAGTGATGCCGTTTGGGCTCTGCAATGCCCCTGCTACTTTCCAACGAGTCATGATGGCCGCATTTCAAAATCATCTGCACGACTTTATTGAGGTATATTTGGATGACTTCTGTGTCTATAGTTTGATCAGTGAACACTGGGGACATTTGGAGCAATGCTTTGATCGATGCCGGGAGTATGGGATTTCCCTCAACCCCGACAAATGCATCTTTGGGGTCTCTTCTGGAGTTCTGTTGGGCCACATTGTCTCTGCACAAGGGATATCAACAGACCCTGCAAAGATTGAAAAGATCACAGCTCTGGCAGCACCCACCAACCTCAAACAGTTGAGGGGATTCCTAGGCCATGTGGGTTACTATAGAAGGTTTATAGCCCATTTTGCGACAAAGGCAACTTCCTTGCACAAGCTTCTGAGGAAAGATGCAGAGTTTACTTGGACGGAAGAATGTGACAAAGCCTTCCACACCTTGAAGCAGTGTTTGATAGAAGCACCCATTCTGCAACCTCCTGATTGGACGAAAGAGTTCCATGTACACACTGATGCATCAATTGAAGGTTTAGGTGCTGTCCTCTGCCAGAAGGGCTCCTCGAAGCTGGATCAACCGATCTATTACGCAAGCCGAAAAGTCACTGATAGGGAACAGAACTATACAGTGACCGAGCTGGAGTGCTTGGCAATGGTGTTTGCCCTAGAGAAGTTTCGCCATTACCTCCTATCTACCCACTTTAAATTTTATGTGGATCATGAGGCCCTGTCCTTCCTGATGAACAAAGCAGATGTGAAAGGACGAATGATGAGATGGCTCCTTCTATTCCAGGAGTTCGACTTTGAGGTGATTACTAAGCCTGGTCGTTCCCATGTTCTGGCTGATCATCTGTCGCGTATCCCACAAACTGCAGACGAGGAGCAGGATGATCTAGACCTCCCTGATGCTTCCCTATTCTTGGTAGAAACTGTAACTCCCTGGTATGCAGACATTGCCAATCTGCTGGCAACCCAACAGTACCCTCCTGGTATTTCTAGTCGGGAAAGGAAGAAGCTCATGCTAGAATCAGCCCCCTACACCCTGCTAGGCGGTGCACTATACAAGAAAGGCAAAGATGAAGTGCTCAGAAGATGTGTTGCAGGAGAAGAGATTGGGATTGTTCTGAAGGCTTGCCACGACGAGCCATGTGGAGGTCACTTTGCAGGAGAAGCTACAGCCAGGAAGGCTCTGCTAGCAGGATATTGGTGGCCTACCATTCATAAGGATGCCTATGATTACTGTAAAAGATGTGATGCTTGTCAAAGAATGGGGAAACCCACGAAGACAAGTGCCATGCCACTGCAACCTATCCTTCCTTTGAAGCCGTTTGAGAAGTGGGATATTGACTTCGTAGGTCCGATCGATCCTCCTACCAGAAGGAAACAGAACTGATACATCCTCGTATGTACAGATTATGTCACAAAGTGGTGTGAAGCTAAAGCCCTCAAGCGGGACGATGGTAACAGCGTGGCCCTGTTCATGTACAAGAATATCATCACCCGTTTTGGTAGTCCCTTAGAGCTGGTAAGTGACAGAGGCACTCATTTCCTCAACAAAGTCATGGAAGAGTTGACAGAGTTGTATAAGATCCACCATCGCAAGTCCACTCCTTATTACCCCAGAGCCAACGGCCAAGTCGAAGTCACGAATCGCATCCTCTACTCGATCCTGACAAGAACGATTGCCGCACATCGTCGTGATTGGGACGATCGACTTACAGAGGCCCTCTGGGCGTATAGAACATCCCATAAAGCAGCAACAGGACAGACACCCTTCCAGCTGGTGTATGGAACAGAAGCTGTTTTTCCTGTTGAATTGGAACTACCCTCTTTGAGAGTGGCTATCAAAGAGCGTTTGGGGGAGGATGATTCACTGCAACGCCGTCTCCTGCATTTGGAATGTTTGGACGAAATTCGCAGGATGGCTCTACAGTGCATGGAAGCCACACAAGCCCGACGTAAGGCTTACCATGACAGTTTCATCAAGCACAAGGAGTTCAAAGAAGGTGATTTGGTCCTAGCCTATGATTCACGATTTGGTAAGTTTCCTGGCAAGCTTCAACAGCAGTGGATGGGCCCCTATAAGGTACTTGCCGTCAACCCTAATGGTTCTGTCCAAGTACAGACCGTTGATGCCGCTGATGATCCCTTTCTGATTAATGGATATCGCTTGAAGAAGTACTTCCCTCCTTGGGGATCTTGACAATTACGGACACTTGATCCTTTCCCTCGTTGGCGCGGCACTGTACTTCTTATGATGCTACTTCTGATAGCCGTTCTTCAATCATTCCTGATGAAGTGGGTGCAACCCTCTGTCCCCTTAAACCCCCCTTCCAGCCTTGATCTCTTATCCTCTATTTTCCACCAGCGACAGTGGCGAGGTTGGTCTTGACACATGGTTTTTCTACCATTCCCTTGCTCAATTTGCAGAGAGAAAAAAAAAAGAGAGAGAAAAAAAAAAACATATCGGTCATGGGAGAAAAGGACTTAGGTCCCTGTCATGCCGACCTATTCTTCGAGAAAAGGTGGAAACACCCTCGGGAATAGGGGAAAACAAGAAAAAGAAAAAGAAAAAGAAAAATTGTTATGAGAGAAAAGGAAGAAATTCCCTGTCATAGTAGGCCTCGTTCCAAGAAAAGGTGATAAACACCCTTGGGCGAGAAGCTGGCTGTGGAAAAGGTGGTAACACCCAGCAGTCCAGAAAGTGGATTCATTAATTGATATCCCTAGGATCCAATTCCGAAGCTGCCTCCCTTGGTACGCTGTGTCCTGGGACTCTCTGCAAAGTGTCTACCTGTCCTCTTACAGACGACATGTTCCTGTCCAATACAATATTCGATTTGATGGCTACCTCCCTGGGTACGCCTCTTTAACAATTGATGACGCGATCTTCATCGACAAACAATAGAGTGACATGAGCTTTCATCCTAACTGGATGGGGAAGTGAGTATGGTTGCCCTCTGTATCTATCAACAACGAGTGAGACAGAGGGTGGGGCGAGAGACCAGTCTTTTCCCTTCAAATCAAATGAGAGGTGAGAAGTGTGAATGAAGTGTTGCACGCACGGGATGGGCCTCTCAAAGCACAAAGCACAATTTGTTTCTGTGCACTACACTATAAGGCTCCCTTGCCTTCCTTCTCGCACCGTATGCCGGCACAGGGCGGGATACACAGTTGCACCATCAAATGTGCACAAGGCATATAATCTTTGCACCAGTGACCGTGAGGATTACATCAACGGGTTTCAGGAAAGGCTGCCCTCTTGTATCTCTCAACAGAGCATGAGACAGAGGGTGGGCTGAGTGTGACTGGAGTTTCTTCAATCAAATATTGAGAGGTGAGATTGAGGGACGTTACGACACTTGGAGTCAGGTATGTTCCACTTTCCCTGTGCACCCACGGGATGGGTCTTTACCGTCAACACAAGACACGCCACCCTGTTCTGTACACTGCACTGTAAGGCTCCCTTGCCTTCCTCCTTGCACTTATGCCAGACGGGTCGGATGCACTACTGCACCATCAACTGTGCACCTTGGCATACTCCTTCTGTACCATTTCCCCCTTGTTGATTCCTCAACCGGGCATGAGATATGGGTTTCCATCATTATTCCTCGAGTGATATCAGTCATGGGGCGAGTGACTGTTCTTTCATTCCAATTGAGTGACTGTGAGTTGAGTGTAGTATCCCTCATCATCGACGAATTTCCTGCGATTCCTTCAACCAGCTACCTCCCTGGGTGCTGCCGCGTGGTCCCTGCCATGACAAACGTGTGCCGAGAAGATGCCTTGGTCCCTCCAGCACTGACAACAACACTGGACGTGCCATCGATACTCAACCTTGATTCTTGACGAAACGGGCCAAGTTTTTCTAACCCTACACCTTCTGTTTCTTCGTGACAGTCATGTTTTAAGTGTGGGGACGTTAGTGGATGGTCTGTGGCGTGGTCCTAGGTCCCTGTTGCTCGGTTAACCCTATCCGTTAAGGTCTTAAGTGTGGGGACGCGTCCCTGCGCGTCTACATTGTATATCCTCTGCATATGCCTCAACCTGCTCATGCATGTTTGCCATGCCTTGCTTTTACCTTGATGGGTCCTTTCCCACCCACCCGTTTATGTTCCACCCACCCTTGGGGCTGTTCCCTTGCAGTTTTCCTTCATTCCCTGATTTTGAGGTCCTACCATGTGAATGCACCCTAAGTTCACCGAAGTTCAAATCCAATCTTATAGCCCTGTTCCTCCCTTTGAACCGATCATTTTTCCTTTTTACCTACCCTTGTTCGGGTGCACGGTTTTTGCGTTATTAATTTTTGAAGCATTTTGCGCAATTTAGCCGGTTTTCCATGTGAACGCACTTTTCTTGCTTCGGAACCGTGATCCGCCATCATAGCCTTACCAAGAATTTTTCCCTTGACATTTTTCCTTTTTATTCCGAGTCATTCTGATACACGGTTTGTCCACTATTAATTTTCCGGGTTTTTATGACCTTTTTCGTGCGTATTTTTGATATTTTTCCATGTGAACCTGCCCTGTTTGCATCGGACTTCCAATTTAATCCAACAACTGTGTCCCTTGTGCCTTCCCCCACCTTTTTCCTTTTTCCTCCACCCTCTTTCGACTTCTGGATTTATTATTATTAATTTTTACATGTGTTTTCGGGAGTCTTTTTGGAGTTTTTCGCATGTGAACCCCTCCTCCTTCCACCGGACCTGCGGTTTAACATGATAACCCTGTGCCATTCCTTCCTGCGGACATTTTTCCTTCTTACTGTATGTCATTCCGGTGAACGGCCATTTATGGGTTTGTTTTTTGGGTTTTTCCCATGTGAACGCATCTTATCTCCGTCAGAATTATGTTTTGAGGTGATAGGATTGTCGGGCATATCTTTTTGCACAGTTTTCCTTTTTTCTGCACCTCGTTCCGATGCACGGATCTTTCGATATTAATTTTTAAATGCGTTTTTTGGTTCGTTTTTTGTGTTTTTTGCACGTGACCGCCCTTTACCCCTCCCGGAACTTTCGTCATATATTTTCCCTGTTTTTCCCTGTCGTCCTGCCCACTTTTTGTTTTTACGCTATTTCGTTTTGACGTCCGGATCGGGAGTTATTAATTTTTCTTTATTTTTACGTGTATTCGCACGCCCGTTTTGCGCGTGAACGCGCCCTTTTTCGATTTTACGCATCCCCACGCGTCCCGGTCGTGTCCGCCTAACCCGTACCGTCATCCCCGTGTCGTTTCAATCCCGTCACGGTAAATTTTTTTTACCCCGCCCCGCGCATGTGCGCGGGACGGGGGTCCGCACCCTTGCCCCTACCCTACCCTGCCCTTGTCCCTACCCTACCCTGCCCACCCCCTACCCTACCCTGCCCTTGTCCCTACCCAACCACCCTACCCTTGTCCCTACCCAACCACCCCGCCCGCCCATTGCCCCTGCCCACCCCTTCCCCCCAACCGCCCGACCCCTTCCCTCCCACCCTCTCCATCTCCCTCTTCTCCCGCCATCTCCCTCATCTCCCTCTTCCTCCTCCCCTCTTCTCCTTCTCTGCTGTCGCCATCCTCCCTCCTCTTCTCCTCCTTCCTCCTCTTCTTCTCCCTCTCTCCTCCTTCCTCCCCTCTCCTTCCCCTCCTTCCTCTCCCTCCAGCCAATCGCCGCCCTCACCCGGCCGCCTTGGTGCTGCAGGTCGCCGCCGTCGCCCGGCCGCCTTGGTGCTGCAGGTCGCCGCCCTCCCCCGGCCGCCTTGGTGTTGCAGGTCGCCACCCTCCTCGACGCGCTGCCTCCCCGTGATTCTCCGCCCCCGCCCGTCTGCGCGCGACCGCCCGGCCGCCTCCCCTTGATTCTCCGCCCCCGCCCGTCTGCGCGCGACCGCCCGGCCGCCTCCCCGTGATTCTCCGCCCCCGCCCGTTTGCGCGCGACCGCCCGGCCGCCTCCCAGTGCCTCTGCGTCCCGCCCCCGACACGCCCGCAGGTCGCCGCCGCTCCTCGGCCGTGCCACCGCCCGCCGCCGCCATCCACCTCCCCTTCCTCCTCCTTTTCCTCTTCCACCTCCTCCCTCAGGTTAGTGACTAACCTAATTAGTGTTAACTAACCTAATTAGTGTTCACTAACCTAATTAGTGTTAACTACCCTAACCAGTTTCAACTAACCTAACCATTGCCCCTAATTAACTAACCCTAACTAGGATAGCCTAACCCTAACTAGGATAACCTAACCCTAACTAGGACTGACTCGGTTAAACTAACCCTAACTAGGATTAACTAGGACCCTAGTTCACTAACCCTAACCCCACCCCCTAACCAACTAACCCTAGTTAGCTAACCCTCACCTAACCCTAGTTCACTAACCCTAAACCCCACCCCTAGTTTACTAACCCTAGTTAGGTTACTCTAACCCTAAGTTAGTTACACTAACCCTACCCTAGTTAAACTAACTTTAGCCTAGTTACACTAACCCTCCTTAGGTTAGTCCCCACAGACCTAACTTAGTTTACTAACCTAACTTAACCTACCCTGACTAACCTACCCTGACTAACCTAACCTGACTTGACTTCCTGTGACTACCATGACTTACCCACACTAACCAGACTTAACTGACTTATTTCTAATTGACTTATCTGATTAACATGATTTATGTGATTTAATTAATTTTTAAATTAATTTTTCCATACAAAAAATTCAGAAAAATTTCTAAAAATTCCTTTTGCTTTTTGCCAATTTTTGGGAGTTTGTCCACTGGCCATTACCTACCCTACAATTTTTGAAAATTAAATCTTTCTTAATTAATCCCCTAATTGCCAATAAATGTAGAAAATTCATTTAAAAATAGTACAAAATTCTAAAAAATTCTCAAAAATTCCCCTCACCTCCCTTGCTACTTTTCCATTTATTCAACCATAAATAATCAGAAATTAACACCCAAAAAAATAAAAAAATTAAAAAAAATTAAAAAAAATAAAATAAACATAAACAACCAACACCAACCAAATTCACACATCCGCTAAGGTGTTGTGTTTCTTGTTTCATCAGTGATCTTTACTTTTCCTTTACTGGATTCACTTCTTTTGGGAGACTCTTCCGTGCACATTCCTGCATTACATACACACCCCTTCCAGGTATTTATTTTATGTGCTTTATTTATTTTCATTTCCCCCTTAATCACAAATTAATTGTTAAAATGAACTCTTTAATTCACCCACAATTTCCACGCGCCTTCGCGCTCAACATACACATTCATTTTAATTAAAATAAACCCGCCGTTCACTTAGCACGCGCTACGTGCGCTACAGAGGCACTTTAAAATTTTAATTAAAATGAACCAGCCGTCACATGAGCACACGCTGGCAAAAAAGCGCTCCACATCACCTTAATTTGTAATCAATGAACTTGCATTTAGAGACCCAGTCAGGTATCGAAGTCCGGGAATCGCATTAAAGCAGCGTTTTAACCTAATAATGGGTAATTTAATTTATAATAAGAAACCGCCGTTTTCTTGCTAAGGTTTATCACCTAATAAAAATTCACCTATTTTTAATAATTGATTAAAATCAACCCTTCATTAAATTCTTTCCCCTTCACTGCACTTAATTCCCTTTTTTAATGAACCGTTTCGTGGGATGGGTATGCGCAGTTATTAGCGTTATTTTCCATGGTCCAGTCTTGGTTTATCAACGATATAGTCTTGATATGTGTCGGATATGGTATTGTTTTGGTTTCCTGTCTTTGTTACGGTTACGGGTACGGTATGCAGTTTTTTTTCTTTTGTTGCCTGATACGGGGTTCTGGGAGTTTGTCTGATGCATCGCATGAAGCTTTCGGTCGCATTTGTCTCAAGGTCATGTCAAATTTTTTCTAGGATGTGGTTTGCTTGGGGTTAGTTGGTCGTGTCACGTTTTATTGGTTATTCTCTTATCCTTGGTTTTTGTCTGTTGCTTTGCAGGCATTCTCCTTGATTGTCTGTGTTTGTGGTGTGTGTGTAACCATCTGAATGGCGCCTTCTCATGCTCCTCCCCCTATCCAGTACGTCCCACTAGTTAGTAGGGATTACTCTTCCCTACTTACTTTTGAGCCCCTCACGAAGGCGGGACTTGCTGCTTTTGTGGCCACTCCTTTTCCATTGCTTCCAGAGGATCCGTCGTTATGTGATGAGTTCCTGGCCTCTTACAGCAAGAAGACAGGTGTAGTCCAAGGAATGTCTATGACTTTGACATCTCGAGGCCTAGGGAAGGCTCTGTCTTTACCCTTCAAAGGTGAACCTTTTGTGACCACTCGTCAGCTCTTCTCTAATGAAGAGATTCTAAAGCTGTTGCAGAAGCAGACAAGGGAAATCCTCGATGTTAAGAAGGTGATCAACTCTTCAGGAGTTTCCTTTTCTATGATCACTGATCCCGTATGGAAGACGATGTGTCAGTTCCTTTAGGACAGGTTTATGCCTGCCAAAACGACATCCCACTATTTGTCCAAAGAGCTTTTCACAGCTTCCAGGATGGTGCTGAAAGGAGTTGCTATTGATTGGAGCACTTACCTCCTCACTAAAATGGATCAGCATTTTGTTAAAGTCACCAGGGGTAATGTTACCAATGTTACATACGGATCATATTTGTCTGCCTTCTTGACCTATTCAAGTTTACAGAAGACTGTGCCTCCACCTCCTCCATCAGATCCAGTACCTCCTCCTCCACCTTCAGAAGAGTCAGAACCCATTGACATAGAGGATGATGATTCTCCGTCTCCCCTAGCCATACAGCGCAAACGCTTGAAGAGGGTAGCGGATAAAGCTCCTTCTGTACTTCCCTCAGTGCCTATCCCTGCTACCTCTGGCAGTGAACTCCCTGGGTATCTCACTTGTAATAACCTGTTCAGAGCACATTGAGAAGGATCATTGGAGATCTCAGTTCCTTCCCTGAACAATCTCGTCTCAGGAGATGCCATTCCTTTCCTCTGCAAGGATATTCAAAGTTCCATTGAGTTGTCAGTGACAGCCTGTGTTCAACAGCTGTACGCGTCTTTTTATGAGGAGCTCATGCAGTCTAAGGACCAGTTGCATAAGGCAACATCTGAGTTAGCTTTTGCTAAGGATACCCTAGCAGATTTATTTAAGCAAATGGAACAACAAACCCAATTGGTTGCCACCCAAAGCGATGAGATTTCTTCTTTGAAGACCCAGTTACTCGAGGCTCAATCCCAGGTTACTAGCCTTTCAGAAGAGAAGGAGAGGATGTCCAGAGAAGCGACGAAATTCCAAGCTATCTTAGATGACAAGCTTTCAGCTTTACAGACTGCTAATGACACAGTGGCCAACCAAGCCTCCCAAATCCAGCAGTTGCAAGATCAGCTTGCAAAGTCCCGCTCTGTTCCTCCAAGCCCTCCTATTCCATTGATTCCTTCTCTTTCACAGCAGGACTTGGCTGCTCTTCAGAGACAGGCTACTTTGTGCCCTCTATTCCAAGATAAAGTGGAAAGATTGCAGTCCCGAATGGACTTGTTATGGTCTACCTTTGAGCAGTTTCAGGAATATGTCTTACCAGACCATTCTTTCTTTGTCCACTACCACTTACAGAAGTTGGTCTTCTACATGAAGCTTTCCACGATGGATTTACCTTTTCCAGAGGATGGCTGGAGTGACGCTTGGTCTGCTGAGTTGTTGACAGAGGTAGTCAGAATGGTCTTTGAAGATTCTGTCACACCAGATACCATGTTGATGTCATACATGTATCTACGAGGAGATTTGTTAATTCCAGATGAGGTGGATATGGCATGGTATGTGGGGGATGTGGTCTTACAGGCTGTTTTGTATGTCAATCATTTGGAGTTGCGCATAGCTGACATGTTCCAGAGTTATTCCTCCAAAGTAGCTGATTGTCATGATAATTCGTGGCATCCCATGATTGATTCGGTGGTCCTAAATTGAAGACAAAACACACCTCCTACCTTTGCCCAGAGTACTAACCACCTGAGGATGGATCTCTTAACCTATCTTTCCAAACATAATTCGTTTGATGCTACCTTCTTTGATGCCTATCATAGACGATCTCTCTTAGGACCTTCTGTTCCTACCCTCCTCTATTACCAACAAATGGCTCACCGCTATGCTATATATATTTCCCTTTGTCAGTCTAATTCCACAATTATTTTACCCCTTCTTTTCCAACCTTCATCTTTCCCTCAATTTCTCATTTTCACTTATTGTTCCTTTATTGAGGATAGGGTATTTTCCCCTTCTCCGCCCTGTCCTTCTCCCTCCATTAATGTACCCTCCACATTTCCTATTTATCAGTTAACACCGTTCCTTAGTGATTCCTTACAAATTTCTGCCACTCCTTCTTTAACCTTTTCTTCCTTTTATGATTTTTCCTATCCTTCCCTTCATCCACTTTTCCTTATTCCACTACCCTCTCCTAACACTTCCATATCTCAACCACCTCAGTTGGTTAGTGACTGTGACGGGTTTGATAATCAGATTTCCAGAAGAAGGGGATGGAGTTCGGATGATTGCCTTACAGGACCTCAGATTAATTGGCCAGTAATTCCAGGAGAATGGACAGCTTCCAGTCAAGCTTATCAGAATTATGTTCATTTTGCTCAGCAGTATTCACAGTCTGCCGATCCCTCAGTGAGATTAACTGCTCACTTTGCTTGGTACCTGGCGTATATGCATAGGCACTCTCATAATGATTCAAAGCCTATTCCAAAGTTGTGCATGAATGTCAATGTTAGCATTGATTCCCAACAGCTGGAGATACTGTATTTTCATGCCCTCTGTTTGCCTAGCAGATACTTGGTCCTGTTGGAAAGGATGTGTTGTCTCCAATTTTTTCAAAATCCTCCTAAAAACTTTGTAGATGAATCCTTATCTATGGATCGATTCCGACAACATCAATCTTTTAAGAGGGATCATCTTCATTGATACCTTTCCAATGTATGGTGGAAGCTTTTAATGAAAAACTCTCTTTTTGAAGGAGTCATTCAGATAGTTGTGTTGTGTATTAGTGTTTGTGTTGTGAGTTCATTTATGTCAAACGAACGTGGTGGTTTCCTATTGGATTTCGTGTACGAGCTACGTTTTGGAGATTTGTGGTGATGGGGTCGTAGATGGAGAATTGAAGTAGATGCAGATGAAGAAGAAGCAAACTCTTATATCCTTTATAAATTTGTTGTGATTTTAGTTTGATAAGAGGTATTAATGTATAAAGAGTTTTCCTTTCTTTGTATGTTTATATCAGCAACAGGTTATCAGTTGGGGTAGTGGTGGATGAATTCTTTTTGAAAAGATATTGAAGATCAAAGTTGAGCTTTTCCCTAAACTTATATTCCCTTTTTCCTGGGTCGCAAGGACGCTTCCTTATTAAGTGTGGGGATATGTAGAGTGTTGAAATGACTTGTTTTTTGGCTGATTTTTGTTGTTTTTGAGAGCTGAATGGTTGATTTTATGAGATGATTGATTGATTTGGAAGTGGTTTGAGAATGTTTTGGATGATATTGATTGTGTTTTGGAAGATCATGATGTTTGTTGGTGGTTCTGTGATGTTCTGATAGGTTCTGATTGGTTATGTATACCTTCTGTTTTGTTCTGTTTTGCTCTGTTTTGTTCTGTTTTGCTCTGTTTTGGTCTGTTTTGTTCTGATTCTCTTCTGTAAAGAGGGAAGGAGTATTGATTGATGAAGAATGAGATATTGTGAAAGTTTATTGAATAGTTTTTGAGAGTTTGGAATGGCTTGAGAATGAGTTATGTAGTTTTGATGACCTTCTGTAACCTTCTGTAGGTCTTCTGTAGAGCTTATGCTTCTGTTCTGTTTCTGTTCTGTTCTGTACTGTAGCTGTTCTGGTACTGTTCTGTATGCTTCTGTTCTGTTTCTGTTCTGTTCTGTACTGTAGCTGTTCTGGTACTGTTCTGTATGCTTCTGTAAGTGTTCTGTGGAATGTGTGTGTGACTTTGGGAAAGTTTTCTAGCCTTGGAAAGAGGTGAATACAAGTGCAAAAGAGCTGAAAGAAGTGGAAGAAGTAGCTGCTGAAGACTCAAGTGAAGACTAGAGTGAAGTGACAGTAGTGAGCTATGAAAAGACACTGTAGTGGCTCTGGTGACCCTTCATATCAGACATACCTCTTGGGAGGGGTATCCACGACCTAAGAAGGATTATTAAGAGTGATTTTGAGAGATTGTAGTGAGGACATGATGTATTATCGATGGAGAGAGAGAGAGAGAGTCAGAGATAGCCAATTCTACTCAAACAGAGTGATTGTATATGAGAGATTGAGAGAGAAGACTATGAAGATATTGAAGATGAATACTATGTGATGTATTTCCATTCAAAGATGGTGTATTCCTTTGCTTTCTTTGTTCTATAGATGGATTTTATGAAGATATTGAAGAATATGGTTGATTCTATTAAATCCGTAGGAGGTCTACATGATGCTGTATGAAGATTTGTTGTGCATGGTGTTCTTTTCTTCATTGTGATCATATGAAACATGATAAACAAGCTTGTTGATGTTACAAGATAGATTTTCTTGCAAGAGAATTCCCTTTTCTTTGGTGTTCCTCTCGGGGCTCCACATGCACAAGTCATAAGGTACTTGGAGCTAACCAAAGTCAGCTAGTTCCCTTCAGGGGCAAGTAGTACATGCTGCACACATAATCATGACAGTTTTCAGCATGTTAGGAGCTCACATATCTGAGTAATTTTAGTAAGAAAATGCACCTTCCAAGCATGACATTTAATACATATGTCTTCCTGAGCATATGTATGCTGTATCAAGTCCTTTCAAGCATGTCAGAGAGCTTAAAATGCTCTTCAATGTCAACTATATGCTGCCCTGTCACAAATTCCAGTAGACTTGTCACAATTTCAGATCTGTACATGTGTGTCACAGCTCATATCTGAGCTTACATTATGCATTTGTGTATCAGGGACTTCAATTCCCTTTCCAAGTGTATTATCAAGCATCTAATGACTTGATTAGTGCTTATCATCATGAGTTTCAATCATGAATGACCCTACAGAAAAATGGCGCAGCATGCTGGCAGCCTGGGGAGTTCACAACAGCAAGCTTATTCACAAACGATGTTCAATTCCTTCTCCAATATGTTCAATAGAGCCTTTGAAAGACTCCAAACAAGACAAGAACAACTCTTGAGCAAGATCAAGACCAAATGAAACAATGCATACCCTGTGTGAGCAATGGTGAGCAATGACAGGCAGCCCTCTTCTCTTTTCAACCTTGGCAAGTCAGTCTTTAGGTCTTCTTCTTCTCATTTGCACTCCACAGAGCCCAGTCATGGGTGCTCTGATACCATGTTAACAATCAGAGACAGAGACAAGAGTGAAGAGACAACCGTCAGAGCAGAGTGCTCTCTCACTTTCATTATCATTCCACACACTACTTAGTGAATGTACAACCTAAGGTCACAAAGGACCATTCACACCAAAGCAATTAAGTCCTAAGCACCGACTTATTTGATGTCCGCATAGTGTGGTACAGTTGGACAACTTAAGTGTTGGGTATGGTCATACCAAAGATAGTAGATCGAGCTTGAAGTCTTAACAAGCAAAAGATAAGAAGAGTACTCAAATCAAGGGAATAAATGGAGTAAGAAGAATGATCCCATTCAATCAAATACATATGTGGGCAAGTGATGGGACCTAAAATGGGCTGGCACTGGCTATGGCATTAGCCGGACCTCATGCATATGACAGACAACCCCACCACACGGCCTCACGGGCTAGGAGCATCTAAAACTCACTTTGCACTAAATGCTTATGACGATTTTGTGTTTGTATCCAATATATGGTCCAACGTTCACCTTCCCTTCTCCTTAGAGGGAGATCCCCTAACATATAGGCATAATGCCTCGTAATACACACATAGGGAAGCACCTCTCGGCTGAATGCTGCAGCTCCACTACGATTCTCCTACAACTCGGGGATTGGCCCCAAGATGCATCGCTAACACATATAACATTTGAAAAAACTCCACTCTTTCATAATCCAGCATTCCAAGAGATTCTAATTTGCCTCACAAAACTTTCCCCAACAGAAGCACCCGTCTAAACCTACAGCTTGGGTTTCCTGTCGTCTCAATGTTGGTCAAAGTTTATCAATCAATTACAATGCATTCCAGGAGATACCACGTGGCATGCTTGATGCAGGGTGTATGATGATTGTGCACAACTATTTTATGATTAAAAAACCAGAAATGTGAGGTGCAGAAAAGAGCCCTTTCATGAATTTTAACTAAGCGTTACGTGCTACGTTGCTTTAGGGACTAGCACCGGAACTTCCTTGCTACTAGTCACCTATATTTAATTATGGAACAATCCCTAAATGCTATGCACAAAGAGAGAAATCAAAATTTATATCTTTTCAGCAATTAGATCGTCACAGAAACTTCCTCCCCCCCCACTGTTTAGGTGTTGCTACGGTGCATAGGTGTAAATGGTTGTTTTGTATCATTTTTGTATGTAAAAACCAATAAACACGTACTATAACACAAAGGACAAGGACAAACTGAGGCTTAACCCTATGCTTTAACCTTGCCAAACATTCACACACATAAATCTTATTTTTCCATATTTTTTGAGCGCAAAAACTCTAATTTTCTCTATTTTTTACTATTTTTTCCTATTTATTATTCAAATAAAAATATAATATTTTTGATTTATTTGTATTGGCTTATCCTTTTGACTGAAACTTAACATTTTCTCTTACTTTATCCCATTTCCATCCTTTTTCTCCAACTCAAAATTGAAAAAAACCACTAATTTCTATTTAAAATGACATTTTACGGGTTTTAAAGAATTAATAACGGCTCCAAATCATTACAGGTTCTGCATTTCTGTAGTTACAGTCCTCAAACATGATGCAAACAAGGTTCAATAAAAAATTCACTGCATATGAACAACATTTGGATCATGAAACAACAAAAACAATCAAAATTCTTTGTAAAATTGGAGCATACCGCGTGTCTTGCGTGTTGCGGGTTTTTTTAATAATTATTCTGGGCAGCCCACAGACCGACTAGCAACCATTCTTCAGTGCTGAACCTGTTTCCTCAGCCTCCTTTTCATCTTAAAGCAATCTGATCAGACAAGCATTATTTAGCCCCTCTTCTTCTTGATTTCTTGCACATGAATTGCCTCTATGCAGGAGAGAGAGGGAGGAGAGAGAAAGACTCGTTTTTTTATCTCTTTACTCAGTTCATCATTCCTTGATCCGTTTGTGGCGACGGAGGGCGAAGGATAGAAGCATCTCAGGGCCAAGAGGAGGGCTCCTCTCCATTCTTCTGATAAAAAAATCATGATGAAGGGGGGAAAAAATGGGGGGCAAAAAACTGATGCCCCCCCGCCCCCATCATTTCATTTCATGAGCTTTTTGCCTCATAAGCTCTTTGTTAAGAGCTTTTAAACTCTTAATCAACTTATCTAGTTCATGCCTTTTGCATTCATCCGACAAGTGGTTTTTTCACTTTTGAGGGGCAAATGACATTGGAATCGAGATCCGTCTGGACGGGTGGTTCCATGGCATCGAAATCTACAAAGCTGGGCCCTGTCATGCTATTCTGGGCTTCTAGATCTAGTAGCTGCTTCATTACTTTGAACCTTGTGAGGATTAAATGGGGGATCAAATGACCTCAGAATGGAGATCTGAGACTTGCATTGGATTCCTGACGTCGTTTTGCATCTAGGAAAACTCCAGCTCCGCCATCGGCCACAATTTGATTTCCATGAAAATTAGCACTAGTGCTTTAGGGACTTGCCACTTAAAATCGTATTGATTGCCACAGTTGCCTTCAACGAAGTCTATTTTTCCTTGGATATTCGTAATTTTTGCTATTTTTAAGCACTTCTTGGCATCAAAAATCATCTGTCATTGGCAACCACAAGATAGGGAGACTCAGCCGGTCGAATCCCACGAATAGATCTGCACATAAACAACAAAAAGGAGCATCAAGCTGATACAAAAAAGATACACAACACATCACAGCTCATACCCTACCCCCTGACAAAACCAAGGCATGAAATCCACAAGGAGTAGGCCCAGCATAGTCTGATAGAAGGCCCGAAGCTAGTCACTAATCAACTGCTGCAACACAGCCAAGCAAAAAAGAACTATCAAAGAGGTCGCCCTAAGTGGTGGTCTGAACTACCTACCTAACTAAGGACAACTCAACCAGGAGCTCCCCTTAGGCGAGAACTCCTATAGCCTCATCAAAAGGTATTATCTTTTAGCACATTGCTCTTTTAACCTGGCATTTTCCATACTCGAGCGTGTAAAAAGGAGGGAGCTGAGCGTAGTGACCCAAGGAGAATAGGGCATCAGCCTTAGGTCTTGTCTCGGAACTCAAGAACCTACCAAGCCCTCACAAGGTGACACTTAATCCTTTTCTAACGCTCACTTTTATTTTTGCTCTTTTTATATTCTTTATTTTATGGCAAGATGTCACCCCAAGGAAGGGCAAGGCATCGGCCTCGGATCTTGTCTCATCCTCGGGAACATGCCAGGCCTTCGCAAGGTGATAAACAACAGCTCAAGGATTTTTCTTTCTTTCCTTTTCTATTTTTATAGGGGTTAAAACCCCCTTTTACACACCTTTATATATTCATATATTGTCTTTCAGATCTTTAGGGTTTTTTCTCTTTCCATCATTAGTTTAGTAGGCTTCTCTAACTGCCTCACAACTAATATGAACTCCTAGAATGGCTGCCTAGCAAGCTGGCAGAACAGGGTCACTAAAACTCCCATCTAAAACAAGCCTTTCAATGCCTGACAATGCCTTGCAGGAGGCAAAGACTACTCAGACCTCCCCCAGACATACCTAGCCTAAACCTGGGACTTCATGTCTCAATTGCCAATCCCCAACAAGAAAGAAAATCCTCACCTGCACATATATCATTAATTGCTTAAGAGAAAGACTAGAAAAGGGGACGAAACCACCTGGAATGTCCACAAGAAACTTCTTCACAGCAAAGGCTCCCTCCAGCGACTTCGTCAACTTGTATGGCGCAATCACTAAAACAACAAAGCATTAAATGTACATGCACTAGATAGAGATAGGGCCCTCTTGGCCTAAAGAAATAGCACATTTCACTGCAAACTAATTGGCCCTCTTGGCCTAAAATGGATAGTTCATTGTAATCCATGCAATATAAGATCTCCTTGGCATATACATCACATCCTATCAAAATAATCAGGATAGCATAGAATAGGAGGACTAGCCTCATGCTACTCATGCAAGTCAGCTTGATCTAAACTCTTTGTAGATCCACTAGCCCAAGCCTTTCTACTCATATCTTAGTAATAATGGCCATCTCTTCTTGGGTACTATGAGCTTAATGAATGACATCATTAGGTTGATATATCTCATCCCCTTGGTCGTCATTCAAACGGATCGCTTGTCCCAACTTTCCAGTAACTCCTACTACAAGGAGAATCATAGATTTATGATCATGCAACTCTTCTCTAATTGGACCATTCCATATGTCAATGATACGATCCAAACTAGACAGAGCTTCAAGCCTAGACCCATCACATAGATGCATCTCAGGGTGGCTGTCCCTATTGTCAGATGTCGCATTATGCCCTTTAGTCACATCCTCTTGGGAATCCATCAAAGCATGTCCACATGCAATTCCTAGCCCTGCATTTGACACACCAACAGTATTTTTAGGGGTTTTGGGCCTCCAAACCCATCTCACATTCCTTTTCATATTCCTAGGCTGCCTCATCTGCCCACATTGGTCCAATGGACTCACTGTGGATTTATCACCATTACGAGATGGCCTCATAGCCTTATGGCTTCTATTTAGTACAGGTGGACCTTTGGCATGTCGCATCTTCTCTACACGATATGTCTTCCCTTTCCTTTGTCCACTCTACAACAACTACTTAGCCATAGGAACCATGCTTTTACTAAAAGGAATAGCATCTACTCGAAAGCGTGATTCATCTATAAATTGGAAAGGTCTCTTAAGAGCCTTACTAGGAGCAGAACTAGAACCACTCATAGAACACTCATCAAAGCTTGTAGACCTAATGGTTCTATCAATTCCACCATCACAACTACCTCTCATGGAAGTGTTGCAAGCCTTGATGGGACTTACTGGGCTTGGAATCTTTTTATCCCCAGGGGGTATATTATCCCTACTATTTCCATTTTTCTACTTGGAGATCTTGGCTACCAAGGTTCCTCTCATTGGCTGGCTTGGTATCAACAAGTGAGCTATCTCCTTGTAGAAATGGCTAGAAGCTAGGATGCACTTGTACTGAGTGGGAAAAACTCCAAAAGTTTACCCACCATCTCTGAATATGTCTCTTATAATCAATGGCATGCATATTTGCTTCCCTTAATGACTTAGGATTCCGAAATCCCACTTGGATTTGCATGTTAATCTCTAAGCCACTCAAAAAGAGCTCACATAACACATCACTTGGCAATGCAATATCTCTTCTTGGCCAAAGCCGCAGAATATCATCAAAGGCTTAGCATATTCTTTAACAAAAAGATAGGACTCTTGCCTAATCTGCATCAGCTGCCGTAAAACTTGGGTCATAGGTACCTTATTCTCATATTCATCTAGAAATCGATCACTCAACTCCTCAAAGGATTTAATAGACACCCTTGGGAGGCTCTAGTACCATTTTCTAGCCTCTCCCTTTAGGGTACTTGAGAATATGAGCATCCGATGAATATCATTGAAGCCACTTGCAAGGAAAGTTAGGCCATATTCTCGTAAATGCACCATCGGATCCTCATTAACCAGCCCATGAAACACTGGGAGATCCTTATAAGGAGGAGGGCATTTAGTCCTTTCCTTCGGGATCATCACTGGGGCATTAAATTCCTCATATTCATGATCTAACTCTAGTGTCTTAGGGTCTCCAACCTCTTCCGTTTCCACCTTTACTGGTGTAGGGAGGTTAATATTATCCTTAATGTCCCTTTCTGCCAACTCATAAACTGGTCTAGGGAGACCTATAGCTCTTAGCATGTCATTCCGATCCTTTCTTAGAGGATCTTCCATATCTTGCCCCTTCCTAGGCAGTTCCATGGTGGCTTTATCTAGGATCTTCTACCCCTCATCAAAAGCAAACTTATCCTTAGCAGTTAGGACCTGGGGACCGTGTCTTTTAAGCAAGGGTTTTCCCTTTACATCTAGGGCTTCTAACATCCTTGTGATACTTAAAATTTTGGCACAATGCCCCACCACATGGGATGTTTCAGCCATAACTGCACTCCACTGTGTGTCGAGTTTTTCCCATGGAATTACGGCTTTAGCATAGTCACTTGTTGATGCCATGACCACCATAGCTTCCAACATACTTGTTCCATGCCCTCTAGGTTGATGGATGGTTATACATGATTTCTCTTGGGTAGTGACCACACCAAGGTGAACCTCGGCCCATGCCATCGCATTAGAGAATGGGGTAACCACTAACTGGTTACTCTTCTCATCACCTAAATTATCTTCTGTAGAGGACTCATGCTCTACATAACTAACTAATTCCATCAGTAAGTTTTGTATAGGGAAAGCCAAGGTTTTCCAACCTTGAACAAACCCCATTTTATGGTTAGCTTAGCATACTCCTAATGGAAATTATAAACTTAGGTCCCTTTACAACCTAGATTCAAAGACCGCCACTTATAGGCAGCTCCCTATATAGACGCACCACTAATGGGACCTAAAAAGGGCTGGCACTGGCTATGGCACTAGCCGGACCTCATGCATACAATAGACAACCCACCACATGGCCTCGTGGGCCAGGAGCGTCTAAAACTCACTTGCACTAAATGCTTATGATGATTTTGCGTTTGTATCCAATATGTAGTCCAACGTTCACCTTCCCTTCTCCTCAGAGGGAGATCCCATAACATATAGGCATAATGCCTCGTAATACACACATAGGGAAGCACCTCTCGACTGAATGCCGTGGCTCCACTACGATTCTCGTACACCTCGAGGATTGGCCCTAATATGCATCGCTAACATATATAACACTTGCACAAAATCCACTCTTTCATAATCCAGTATTCCAGGAGATTTTAATTTGCCTCACAAAACTTTTCCTAACAGAAGCACTCGTCTAAACCTACAGCTTGGGTTTCCTATCCTCTCAGCGTTGGTCAAAGTTTATCAATCAATTGCAATGCATTCCAGGAGATACCACGTGGCATGCTTGATGCAGGGTGTATGAAGATTGTGGACAACCATTTTATGATTAAAAAACCAGCCATGTGAGGTGCATAAAAGAGCCCTTTCATGAATTTTAACTAAGCGTTACATGTTGCATTGCTTTAGGGACTAGCACCGGAACTTCCGTGCTACTAGTCCCCTATATTTAATTATGGAACGATCCCTAAATGCTATCCACAAAGAGGGAAATCAAAATTTTTATCATTTCAGCAATTAGATCGTCACACAAACTTCCTCCCTCCCTCACCGTTCAGGTGTTGCTACGGTGCATAGGTGTAAATGGTTATTTTGTATCATTTTTATATGTAAAAATCAATAAACATGTACTATAACACAAAGGAAAAGGCCAGACTGAGGCTTAACCCCATGCTTTAACCTTGCCAAACATTCACGCACATAAATCTTATTTTTTCATATTTTTTTAGTGCAAAACCCAAAATTTCCCTATTTTTTGCTATTTATTATTCAAAGAAAAATATATATTTTTGATTTATTTGTATTGGCTTATCCTTTTGACTAAAACTTAACATTTTCTTTGATTTTATCCCATTTCCATCCTTTTTCTCCAACTCAAAATCGAAAAAAATCACTAATTTCCATTAAAAATGACATTTTACGGGTTTTAAAGAATTAATAACGGCTCCAAATCATTATGGGTTCTATATTTCTATAGTAACAGCTGTAAAACATGATGCAAACAAGGTTCAAACAAAAATTCATCGCATATGAACAACATTTGGACCATTAAACAACAAAAACAATCAAATTTCTTTGTAAAATTGGAGCATACCGCGTGTCTTGCATGTTGCAGGTTTTTTAATAATTATTCTGGGCAGCCCACAGACCGACTAGCAACCATTCTTCAATGCTGAACCTCTTTCCTCAGCCTCCTCTTCATCTTGAAGCAATTCGATCACAGTCGGACAAGCATTCTTTAGCCCCTCTTCTTCTTGATTTCTTGCACATGAATTGCCTCTATGCAGGAGAGAGAGGGAGGAGAGAGAAAGACTGGTTTTTTATCTCTTTACTCAGTGCATCATTCCTTGATCGGTTTGTGGTGACGAAGGGTGAAGGATAGAAGCATCTCAGGGCCAGGAGGGCTCGTCTCCATTCTTCTGATAAGAAAATCATGATGAAGGGGGGAAAAAATGGGGCGCAAAAAACTGACCCTCCGCCCCCCCCCAATCGTTTCATTTTGTGAGCTTTTTGTCTCATAAGCTCTTTGTTAAGAGATTTTAAACTCTTAATCAACTTATCTAGTTTATGCCTTCTGCATTCACACTTCCGACAAGTGGTTTTTTCACTTTTGGAGGGGCAAATGACATCGAAATCGAGATCCGACAGGTGGTTCCGTGGCATCAAAATCTAATTAAAGCTAGGCCCCATCATACTCTTCCCGGCTTCCAAATCCAGTAGCTGCTTCATAACCATGAACCTTGTGGCCATCCGCCACCGTTTGATTTCCATGAAAATTAGCACTAGCGCTTTAGGGACTTGCTGCTTAAAATCGTACTAATTGCCACCATTGCCTTCGACCAAGTCTATTTTTCCCCGTATATTCGTAATTTTTGATGTTTTTAAGCACTTCTCGGCATCAAAAAGCATCTATTAGCAAGGTAAGAAATCATGTATATGTTCAAAGTTGCTTTACATACAAAGAAATAATCTTCCAAGGTAAGAGATCCACTCCATGATATAAGCACTAAATGTAGAAGAAGGTTTGGGTAAAAGATGAGAACAATTTGATATGCATCAATTCAATGATATAAGACCCTTAATATAATGTATTGGTGAAGCCAAGAACTTGCTGAAGCCTTGGTCTTGTTTATGGCCTTATGACTTCTTCATGTCCACCTTCACCATTTGACAGATGAAAGGACGTCAACTGCAAATTCTTCTTTGTCAGTAACAGCACATGATGGCTCACCTTGCAGAGGGTGGCGAAAAGCTTAATAGTTAAGCTTTTGATAAAGTGAAGATGTAGGGCTTCACTGCAACAAGGCAACACTCAAGGTGGTGGGAGTGTTTTCCGGAGGGGATAGATCACTCAATGACTTGTGAACCTCACTATTAGCACTTGAAATTAATTCAAATCTGGCTCTGAGAATTCTCTGAGTTACACAATGTAGAAGGTCGCCAAGCCATCAGTTCATCGGTTCTTCTTCATTGCTTTCGTTAGCGATCACAGTTTATCATCTTGGTTATCCTTTGTACTATAGCAGCTTCGTTGTTAACTTTCAGCGTTGTCATCCTTCTTTTCTACTATGTTTTTCATCATCAGCTTTCGACTTCATCTGTAGGTTGAGTCTTCTCTCCATTTCAATTGCAACTTGGTCCTTCTTTTCTTCGTCTTCACTTGCTCTTAGCTTTCCTTCATCATTGCTTCAGGATAGCTCGCCATCTTCCGCCTTGTTGTTGTTTCTTCTCAAAACAGCCATTGCAATCCTTTGGTCTTCTTCAAGATAGCTCGCCACCTTCCGCCTTGCTGTGGTTTCTTCTCAAAACAGCCTTTGCAATCCTTTGGTCTTCTTCAAGATCTTCATCATTGCACTCCTTGTCTTAGCCTTCAAATTCCAAAATGGAAGGCTTGTTGACATTGTTTATACATTACTCAGCATTGATTAAGCTTTTCTCCATGGTCACTAATGTCAAAACCACAAAAGAATCTATAGATCCAAAAGCAAATGTTCTATCCATTGGTAGGAAGTCAACACTACCAACTAGCATGTGATACTTGCAAGAAATGCTTTCAAGAGCATTTTCCAAAGCTGCCATTTGCTTTAGATTAAGAAATGATAACAACATGAATTGTTTAGGCTCACGTGTCATTTATAGTAGAGTGGATACAACCTTTCCAAACTTTATAGAGTCCCATTTCATTCCCTCAACCCCATGTGTTGCATCTAGAACAACAACCCCAATGGTAATTGGATCTCTCTAAACATTATGTATAAGATCAAAGGTTTCTAGATTGCATCCGACAACATATACATGCAAACTTGGTGAAATAGTTGAGAATTGAAGAGGATTTTAGTTTTTTCCGATTAGGAAGTTCGCAATATCTTTTGCTCCATTTGGTAGGGACCCTGCATCATCTCCACGTGTGACCTTCTTTGATACCCAATCATTGCAAATTCCTAAAATCCTTATGTAGAATTCATAATTGATATCATAGTCATCAATAAGCTCTTCCCAAGTCTTCATCACAGTACTACTTTTTGGATATGAGGCATTGAAAAGAGTGACTAATTCCTCCTTTAGGACCCTATCTTGCTTGATTTGCTTAGCCCTTGTTTCCATGTCAATCATATATTCCTTATCCCATTTGTTTCTATGAAAAAGGATATGACCTTCATTGATCTCCTCTTGTAGTGTAAGGATGTCTCCATCCTTTATACCCATTAGGCAATGAAATGCAGTAGGAGAAGGTTGCCTTCCCTATTTTCTTGAACTCTCGTCTTGGGATATAAGCTCACCTCTAGAGTATCTCTTCATGATTTTGATCCAACTATCAAATATTTCTTGGGAGCTAACAATCATATGGCAATCTCTAGATGCACAATTTTCTCCAATGTATGCCACAATCTCTGCAAAAAAAAAGATCAAAATAGTGAGCATAGAACAAAAGAAAGAGCATCATACTAATCTTCACAAAAAGAAAAGGTAAGCTTGTATGTGATTATTTGCCATGGTACTCTTTGATAGCTTATCTTAGAAAGTCCTTTTTGGAGTTTTGGTGGAGAACCAAATGCTAGCCTCTAATCTCTTAATTGTTGAAGTTGCTTAGCATAAGGGATATTCTTCATAACATTATGTGATTCTATATTTGTCATTTGTGAAAGCTCAATGTACATTTTCATAGGACAGCCAACTAATATTCTAGCATTTCTCGTGGTGTATAAAAGCTTGCTTGCTACACAACATATAGTATTACTTTGAATATATATCTTTGCTACATGAATTGAGTGAAGCCCTGATATAATCCAATAACTATAAGTGTCCAACTTATTACCATCGACCTCATCACGATGCATGGGTCTCTTCTCATTGTTGTCTTATACAAAAGGCATAAGATATGTTGTTGTTGCTAGATTCATGGGATTATTTATGAAATACATGGTTAGCTTCTCTACATAATCCCAATACACTGACCTATAAGCATACAAAGGAGGTGCCTCATAGCACCTATCAACAAGAATAGGAAATTGTGTTGGACCAAATGGAAAGACATGTGAAATTGTGATTCTTCCTTCGTTTCTTTCTTCTTAACTATCACAAGAAAATCGAATGTTCTTTCTACTCCCTTGACCTCAAGAGAAATTATTGGCTTTGTAAGTGTAACTTCCAACATGCAAGGTAAAGTGGCATCATTCTCAGTAGTATTAGCAGCCATACTAACAACAAGAGCTTGTGACAAGGAACTTTGTTGAGGTGATTTTGACTTTGAGATTGTGGGATTTAGTGAATTATTTTATTCTTGAGGAGGAGGTGAAGATCTCAAGTCTATTTGTTTATCTTGGAGCTTCATTCTTTTCTTGGGGCAATCACATTTTCTTGATAGGAAAATTAGGTCACTATTTTGGATAGCTTGGAATGTTGATATAATGTCTTTTGTGCCATTTACCTCCTTAAATAAGGTCCATTCCATTGTTTTCAAAGAGTATTATTTGTCCTCTTTAATACGTGCAAAATGAAATGACAAAGGATCAAGTTTGTATACTATATTTTTCCCCTTGATCTTAACAAGATTACATAGTATTCCCTCTTTCCCAGCACATCAATCTGTTATCTTCTCTATGCCACCATCTTGTTGAAAAAATGCAATATCACTCTTTAAAGTAAATAAGAGAACATTGTCAACCCTTTTTCCTTGACTATCATAAACATCCACATACCATGGATACATAAAATCATCACTAACTCCATCAATGGTTTGGGTCTCCTTTTTGGATGTGCTATCTTTCTTTGCCATTGAATAGTTCTACAAAAAGAAAAATTTGTCAAATAAAAGAGGATTTAAAAATAGTCAAAATTCACAAAACCTAAATAAATGTATAAGATTTCTAGGTTGAATATTGAAAACACAACAACACAAGATTTTACAAAATACAAGACAAATTTACTCCAAAGAGATTGAGAGATGATTTTTGATACTGAGAAGTGCTTAAAAATAGCCAAAAATTCCAAATTTTAGGTAAAAAATAGACTTCGTCGAAGGCGGAAGTGGCAATCAATATGATTTTAAGTGGCAATGCCTGGAAAAGGCTTAAAAGACCCACTTGACGACAGTTGATGAATTTTCATTATTTTTTGCCATGTCAGACGGGACCCTGGGAGGTGCCTGGCAGTGGAGGACTTCAAGACGGATGCCCAGGATTTTTCGGACTGTGAATTGGGTACCGGACACAGGAGATAGGATGTCCAAGAGGCCAAGAACCAAATGCAAGTGTGAATGGGACTTAATAAGTCCAAAAGTTATGACCTTTGGGGGCTCCCTTTAGGGAGCCCCACAAAAAAAATGAATCTGAGGGGGGGGCACTGATTTTCACGCGGACGTGCAGGGAAGGCGTCATCATGGCAATCATTGAGGAGAGGCTATGGGAGCTGTAAGCAACCCCCCCAACCGACTAGATGCCTCAGATACCCTTGATCTTCGCTCTCCATCACTCCAGACCGTGCGTCAAATGGCTTCCCAGTTGTGGAGATCAGATTTCAGTCTTTCTCTCTCCTTCCCTCTCTCTCCTGCAAGGGGTAGTTCTTGCATGTGAAGAAGAATGAAGCTCAGTTGGTGAATGCTCGTCGCGCGTAGTACCGGATCACTTCCAAACCGAAGGTGGGCTGAAGATGGCACTGTGGAGGCGGGCTGAGCATCAAACAGGGCCTAGTTTGCAGACCCGCAACAAGTTTCAAAATCCAAAATAATAAAAGATACACGGTAATGACAATTTTTACAAAGAAAATGGCTCTTTTTCCGCATTTGATGGGGTTAACAATGTTCTTATAGACTGAAATTTGATGGACATGTTTGCTGCTGGTTTTAGTCTTTCATTTTAAAAAAAAAACATACACTTAAAGTGTGAAAAATAAATGGAAAAAACCCAAAAAGCATGGTTTTTAGAGGAAAAATGGGATTTTTGGGCCATGGCTCTGAAATAATGCTAAATTTCTTCCATTTTTATTGATAATAAATAAGGAAAAATAAGAAAAAATGGAGAAAAATGCTTTATAAAAGGGAAAAAAATAAGAAATGGATGATGAAAATTATGGAAAATTATAGATGTGTCTGTGAGTGTATAATGAGGATAAAGCATGATGGTTTGCCTCAGGTTATCCCCAGTTATATGTTTTTGTGAGTATTTACTACTTATTTCGTGCGAAATACACATGAAATCACCCCTTTACTTATGCAACAAGGCAAAACCTTAAACGGTAGGGGAGGAGGGAAGTTTGAGTGTTGATAAATAATATAAAATCTGATTCCTTTGCTGCATTATTCATATAGGATGATGTTAAGTTAAATGAAGGGAAGTACAGTAGGAGTGTAAGGCTCCGTGTCTTCTCTCATTGCAGCAATTACGTGTTAGTGTATGGAAACATGAAAAGAATGGATTTGCACAATGCACGAGGCTGTTTTTTCAGTTGTTTGAGCACTTAATCATATACACATTTGCATCAAATATCATTAAATAGTATCAATTACAAGCTCCTGGATGCATAGCACTTGGTTTCTTTAGGACTTGACCCACGTAGAGAGAGTGAGCAACCCGGCTGTCGGTCTAGATGGTGGGTCTAAGGGGACAGATAAGTGAGGATCAGTGCATTCGTAGAAGGATAAGTTTATTAGCACTAAGAGGGGAGTTCTTTTTGAATGTGTCTATATGTGGAAGCAGCGCATCGAGGGGCCAATCCCCAAGATGTAGGAGAGCTGCAGTAGGGCCACGGCAATTAGCCAATGGGGTGCCCCTATGTGTGTAATACGTGGCATTTATTACCAATATGTGTGTAATCTCCCTCTGAGGAGACGGGAAAGGGAACATTCGTTGGATTACACACTATAAACACACAGTGATTATTAGTGTTTAGGATAGTGTATCCCTCGATAGACACTCTTGGCCCGCGAGCCCGTGTGGTAGGGTTTTCTGTTGAGTGCATGAGGTTCGGCTAGTGCCTTAGCCAGTACTGGACCATTTTAGGTCCCATCAGGGACTCTTCCATAAAATGAAATATTGAAATTTGAGATTAAGTGTGGTATGAGATCTAAGCATACATAGATGTGCTTATGTATAAAATCTCATGGATTATTCTAGCCCTAAGTCAGCATTAATTATGTTTCTCTTGTAAGAATCATATAGTAAAAACTTTGCCATGGACTTCGGTGAGAAGATCAAATTCTATTAATAATGAGACTTGACTGTTGAGATATCGAGCTCCACTCGTGATACGCCAGGGTGACCGTTGTGTATTTATGTCACCGACTTGTCAGTTACAGATGCGGTTGGTACACCGCCCCTGAATAATAGCTACATGATAGCTATCCTTATCTACTCTAGTTCGTGGCTCAGTTAATATGCCACCTTAGTTAGTTGAGTTTGGTTTGAGACCCATATCTAGGGTTCTTCTATTTTCTTTGTAATTGAGTTCTTTTGGCTTCCACAACTAAGAAGAGGAAAACTGTTTTCAGCCTCCACCCTTGTGTGTATTCCCCCATTGTGCAAGCAAGAAAGCTACAAGTGAGACTCCTTCCTTCTCTCCCACAATCTTGACATGGTATCAGAGCCTTGTTCGTGGTAAGGAGCTCAAGAAAGCAAGCCAAGCTCGCGGTGATCTGGTAAGAGGAGCAGTGTTGCTTTCATTTTCTGTTTTGGGAGCAGATCTCTGCAGGTAGCACAGCGGAAAGTGCAGGAGTGCATTGTCTCAGGTTGAGACGCCCTTCGCGGTGAAGCAAGAGGGCAGTATATGCTGCGGGAGAAGGGCTTTAGCCCTCGGCGACCTTATTTTTTTTATTTGAGGCCATTTCGGGGCCTGTTTTGGAGGTGGAAGTTTTCTGCACGCACTCAGGAAAAGACCCAGTTTTATGCTGTGCAGCCACTGTTCTACAGGTCGGTGAAAAGTTTCTGTAGAAATTGCATCATATGCTTGTGCACAGAGACATTGAGAGTTACAGAGTCATCCTTGATTCTTGTTTATGCAAAATCGTCACTAGGAAGTGACTGTGTGGTCAAATACCACTTTCGCCAGTTTTGCAGATTTTCCCTTGTGAGGGTGAAGCTGTGGTTTTTGCAGTAACAGAATTTTTTGCAGTCTTCTGTAATGGCATCTGATTCTCTTTCACAGATTGTCACTGAAAAGCTTGACAAGAACAACTTCCAAGCATGGAAGTTTAGAATGACGAATTTCCTTATGGGAAAAGGATATTGGAAATTTGTTGCAGGAAATGAAGAAGAACCAGTTCTTCCTGATGTTCCCAATCAACAGTAAATGCAGGCATTTAAAGCATGGCATGAGAGAGCCAGGAAAGTTATGTACTGGCTGTCTATCAGCATTTCAGACTCTATGATTGTGCATATTCAGGATGCAAGTACGCCAAAGGAGGCATGGGATACTCTGTCAAAGATGTATAGCACAAATACGCAAGCCAGGAAAATGCAACTCAAGCAAGAGTTGCACAATGTGCAAAGAGAAAATATGAGCATCAATGACTACCACATGAAGGTGAAGAAGATTGCAGATGCACTTGCTTCCATTGGGTCGCCAGTGGAAGATGATGATTTAGTTTCTGTGACCTTGAATGGTCTAGGAAAGGATTATGCGCAGTTTCGGACATCCATTTCCGTCCGTGAAAGATTTCCTGATTTTGAGGAGTTGATTGCTCTTCTAATTTCTGAGGAGCAGAGAAATGGTGGTGCATCTTCTTCAGGAGGACCTTCAAAAGAAGCTGTCTTCTACTCAAATGCTGGAAGAGGTAGAGGCAGAGGTAGAGGAGGCCGATTTGGAGACCGTGGTAGAAATCAGAATATGCAGCAAACTCAAGAAAACCAGTCCTATGGAGGAGGACGTGGTAACTCTAGAGGCAGGGGGAGCCAAAGAGGTCGTGGTGGATGGCAAAGAGGCCAAAATGCAAACAGTAATGTTGAATGCTACTATTGTGGTAAAATGGGTCATATGGCTAAAGACTGCTATAAAAAGCAGAATGACATCATGAATGGAAAACTACAACAAGGGAATTATGCATCTTCTAGTAGACAGGGTGATGACAGAAATGAGCATTTGTTCATGGTGCAGCACATGAACAATTCTGTGACAAGTGCAGAAGAAAGCAATGATGTATGGTATGTTGACTCAGGTGCATCAAACCACATGACAGGTCATGCAGAATGGATGGAGGATGCAAGGAAAATGGAAAAACCAGGATTTGTGGAGACTGGTGATGATACTGCACATCCTATTGTGCAGATTGGAAAAATTCCTTTGTCTATGCAGGATGGGAAAAAGAAATACCTGTCCGATGTATTTCATGTCCCCAATATCACCAAGAATCTGGTTTCTGTTGGTCAAATGGTTGAACAGGGCTTGCAGGTCAGATTTAATCCTCATGGATGCTTTGTTGAGGATATGAAAAATAAAGGTCGCTTGATAGCAAAAGGAAAGAAGAAGGGCATAATGTTTACATTGGATGCAGACATGTCTGAATTGAGTGCAGCAATGTTTGCACATGGGACCGGTGTAGTTGCAGATATTGATATCTGGCATAAACGCATTGGTCATGTTAATGTACAGCGACTTAAATCAATGCAGGCCCAAAATATTGTTGCAGGATTGCCAAAATTCAAGGTTGCAGAAATGCATAAGGTATGTGAAGCCTGTCAGTTTGGAAAACAGGCAAGGAAACCATTTCCTAGACATGTTCAAGAGAGTGAGAAGCCATTGGAATTAATCCACTCTGATGTGTGGACTACTAAAGCTGCATCTCTTGGAGGCTGTCATTATTTTGTCACTTTTATTGATGACTATAGCAGAAAAGTTTGGGTGTATTTTATGAAAAAGAAAAGTGAAGTTTTTGGGCATTTCAAAACCCTTAAAGCTATGGCTGAAAAAGAAACAGGTCTGCAAATAAAATGCCTGAGGTCAGATGGAGGGGGAGAGTACCTCTCAAATGAGTTTGCAAAGTTCTTGCAGGAGCATGGCATAAAGCAGCAATATTCATGCAGTTATACCCCACAACAAAATGGAATTGCAGAAAGAAAAAACAGGCATATTGGAGAGGTATCTCGTGCCATGCTCAATGAAAAAGACTTGCCAGATTTTTATTGGGCTGAAGCAGTTGCTACAGCAGTCTACATAATGAACAGGACTCCCACTGCAGCAATACATGGAATGACTCCAGAGGAGAGGTATACTGGTAGGAAACCAGATATTTCTCATTTGAAAATTTTTGGTTGCATTGCCTATGTACATGTGCCAGATGAGCTGAGATCCAAGTTGGATCCAAAAGCTGAGAAGTGCATCTTTATTGGTTACTCTCTGCAGCAAAAAGGGTATAGATGCTATAACCCTTCTACTCGTAAGTTTACAGTGAGCAGAGATGTTGTTTTTGATGAGATGAGTAGCTGGTATAAACCAGTAAATGTGATTGATGATGTAGATGCACAAAATGGTAATGCTGCACAGAATTCACAGCAGCAGTCACAAAATATTAGTGGACCTGGAGTGTCCTCTAGCAGTGGTTCACATTCTTCGCCATGGACAGGCAGATTGAGATCAGGAGAATCTTCTCAAAGTAATGCAGATAGTGGTATGCAGGTATCACGAAAAGGAAAAGAGAAGGTTGATCAGCCCATGTTTGATGTGAATGCAGGTCACTCTTATGTGGATGGTGAATCCAGTGGCTCAGAACAGAGCATTGATGATGAGTTGGGTATTCCTTCTATTGTTACACCTGGAGTAAGGAAGACCAGGGATGTTTTGAGAGCACCTGGGAGTGAACCCACTTTGCGTAGGTCTACCAGAGTTAGGTATCCTGTGGATAGGCTGAGATATGATGGATTTACAGCCATTCACTATGCATATATGGTCAAGGTGATACAGGAACCAGAACCCACTTCTTTTGAGCAAGCCATGGGAAAAGAAAAATGGGAGAAAGCCATGGATGAAGAAATGGATGCCTTGGAAGCAAACGCTACATGGGAATTGGTACCTTTGCCTAAAGGTAAGAATGCAATTGGCTGTAAGTGGGTTTATAAGGTGAAGCACAATGCTGATGGTTCTGTGAACAGATACAAGGCAAGATTAGTAGTCAAGGGGTATGCACAAACATATGGCATTGACTATGAAGAAACATTCAGTCCGGTTGCAAGAATGGCAACCGTAAGAGCAGCCATTGCTATGGCTGCATCAAAGGGATGGTCTTTACATCAGATGGATGTAAAGAATGCCTTCTTGCATGGTGATTTGCAAGAAGAGGTCTATATGGAGCAGCCACCAGGTTATGTGCATGCTGTTCATCCTGAGTTTGTTTGCAGGTTGAAGAAAGCTTTGTATGGCTTGAAGCAAGCACCTAGAGCATGGTCTGACAAGATAGGACAGTATCTTGTCACTATTGGCTTTTAGATTTCCAAGGCAGATTTCTCACTTTATGTGAGAAAAATAGAGAAAGGTATTATGCTACTTGTCATTTATGTTGATGATTTGATTATGACAGGTGACAGTGATGAAGATATCCTTCATGTGAAAATGCTATTGAAGCAGAAGTTTGAGATGAAGGATTTGGGAGAGCTGCGTTATTTCTTGGGCATTGAGGTGATTAGATCACCAAGTGGGATACAGCTCTTGCAGAGGCAGTATGGATTGGACATGCTGTCCAAATATGGGATGACAGGCTGTAAGCCTATTTTAGTTCCTTTGGAGCAGAATGTGAAGCTGAGCGCAGATGTAGGTGAGCTTCTGGAAGACCCTACTATGTACAGACGCATAGTAGGAAGCTTGATTTATATGACTATTACCAGGCCAGATTTGAGCTATGCTGTTGGATTGGTAAGTCAGTTTATGCAGCCTCCAAGGAAACCACATTTGGATGCGGCTAGACGCATACTCAGGTATGTGAAGTCCACATTGCAGTATGGACTATTTTATGAGACTGGGGTTCAGATACAGTTGCATGGATACACTGATGCTGATTGGGCTGGTAGTATTTCTGATAGACGATCTACCAGTGGATATGTGTTCTCTTTTGGGAGTGCTGCAGTCACTTGGAGTAGCAAGAAACAGCCTACAGTTGCCTTGTCGAGCACAGAGGCTGAGTACAGGGGTGCAGCAATGGCTGCATGTGAGGTAGCTTGGTTGCATAAGCTACTTTATGATATGCATCAGTCTATAGATGGGCCAGTTGTCATTTATTGTGACAACATGAGTAGTATACACTTGGCAAATAACCCAGTCTATCATGCTAGAACAAAGCACATTGAGGTGCATTATCACTATGTGCGAGAGAGGGTTTTACTAGGTCTTATTGATCTAGTTTATGTCAGCACAGAGGATCAGGTAGCTGACATATTCACGAAGGCATTGGGCGCAGAGAAGCTGCGCAAGTTCAGAGACCTGCTTGGTGTGCAGGAATTGGGATTGAGCTCGAGGGGGAGTGTTGAGATATCGAGCTCCACTCGTGATACGCCAGGGTGACCGTTGTGTATTTATGTCACCGACTTGTCAGTTGCAGATGCGGTTGGTACACTGCCCCTGAATAATAGCTACATGATAGCTATCCTTATCTACTCTAGTTCGTGGCTCAGTTAGTATGCCACCTTAGTTAGTTGAGTTTGGTTTGAGACCCATATCTAGGGTTCTTCTATTTTCTTTGTAATTGAGTTCTTTTGGCTTCCACAACTAAGAAGAGGAAAACTGTTTTCAGCCTCCACCCTTGTGTGTATTCCCCCATTGTGCAAGCAAGAAAGCTACAAGTGAGACTCCTTCCTTCTCTCCCACAATCTTGACATTGACTATGGGCTTAACCAAATGGTCAAGTGATAATGAAATGTTGAGTGTGAGTGTGGTATGAGATATAGTGAAAAGTCATTGTGGTTATGTAGAAAATGTCATGGATGATTTTGTCCCTAAGTTAACATTAGATTTCTTCTCCATGTAAGTTTCCTATGCAAAGATCATACTCCAGGAACTTTGCTAAGATTTTTGGCCATGTGGTCAAATCCTATTTAATCAAAGAATGAGATTTAGTCCAATATGAGACCCACCCATATATCAATGTGGTTATGTAGCAATCTCATGACTCCATTTAGCCCAAAATTAACATTTTAATTAGTGCACATGCAAGTTTTCCTTGAAAGGAGTCGTATGGTACAAACATTTTCATTGGTTTTAGCCATGTGGTCAAATCCTATTTAGTCATATGACTTATCTATAAGATTAGAAACTTTGCTATGGTTTTTTACCATATGGTTTTTAAAGGCTATTTAAATAGAGGATGCGGTTTATTGTGATATGAGATTCACATATAAACAAATATGGCTATATAGCAAATCCCATAGATATCAATATAAGATAATGTGAAAAAAACTTGAAAGGTGGAGATTTGACCTCATGGTGAAACCTACAAGATATCTATATTTTTATAAACTGGTTTTAACCATATGGCCAAATCTAGTTTCATAACCATATGAAGAAAGTGATTCATTTGTTGCAACATGTTGTGAAATTGGATTTGACTATATAGCGAAATATTGTTTTATAATGGAATGAAAAAAGTGGTCTCATGGTTTGCAAGATATATGAGATAAGATTTGATCATATGGCGGAATGAAACAAGAATTAGGGATCCTTGGATGCTAGCATTGATAAGAAAATGAAAGATTTGACAATATGACCGATTTTTATTTTGAAGTGGAATTGATAAAGTGGCTAATTTGTGGTAAAATGACATGATATTTATATATGAACATATAGATAGGAAGTTATGAAAAATCGAAATGAAAGAAATGGTTTATGAAAACAAAGTGGTTCATTTGTTGCACAATAGAACACATGGCGAAACTTCCTACAAATATAATAGGTAATCAAGGAGTTCCAAGTAGAACATGGTCTTCCTTTTTGGAGATAATATAGAAGATGTTTGTCTTAGAAGATTTTGCCATACATCCAAATCTAGCATACCCAAAATTTTTGTGATCAAACCCACCATAGATTTAGTCTTAATTTTTTAGGATCAATTCCTAAAAAAGTGGTTTTTTTGTTGCAAGACAAGATTTGATCACATGACCAAATTATAGAAAGTAAGGAATTCTAAGTGGAAAACGGTCTTTCCTTTTGGAAGTAAGGGTTGATAATATAAGAAAGCATTTGACCAAATGGAGAAATGTCATTCTTGTAGTGAAATAAACAAATTCACAAGCTTCCTGGGAGAAACCAGCCAGTTGGATCCTTTATGAGGGTGTTGGAACTTTCACATCTATATGTTGTGAAAGGGTTATGAAGCAACCTTTCTTTATCACATTCTTGGCAAAGCTGTGCACTTCCATCTCTTCCCTCAGATCTTCTAGATTCTCCAATGTTTTCATCCACCAGATCCTATTAGCACCTTTGATACTTTTTCCCCAATAGCAGCAAGTGTAGAAGCAGATCTTAACCTAGGCAGTTGTTTCTTTAAACAAGCATGATATTCAACACTTTTTCTGCCATTTCATGGTGGTATAAGGACTGGGTGGAACAGCTCTTTGTGTCTACTTGTCTTTGATACTTTCTTCAACTTCGCTTCTTCATAAGCTCCATTTTGGTGTACTAACCACATCGGAGTCTTCAAAATGAACATTCTCTTCACATGAACATGTTCTTCCATGCAATATGCCCTATCAAGATCATGATTTGGAAAAGAACTTTGTGCCCAATCATTCATGCATTAGGGAAATACAAAATTTTCAATCCATGATATGCAATCAATTGAGCGATGCTCCATTAAAAAAATATGAATGCATTGAGGAAATTGTGCATAGTCTGGCTACATGTGCTCATGCGTCATGCAAATGCAAACACAAAAGAAACACACAATGAAAAATAAACTGATTAAGATGTTGGCTTAAGAGTCCAAAATCTTGGTAGAAAATTCTGCCCTCAAGTTCACAGTGGTAGATGTGCAGCATCACAACAACGTGCCTTGTTTTTGGTTGTTTTTCTCATGCTAGATTGGCCGGATTGCATTTTGGTTTCCTTTGTGGATATGGGCATTCCTTTTTAGTGTGCATAATTCAAATTCAGGTGCATACGCTGTCATGCTACTATGCGGTCAGGTTGTGAAAAACTCTAGAGTGCATTGTTATTCGACTTTCTTATTGATCTATGGAGTCAGTGGCATATTAGTCATTAGTGTCAGTTTCTATAGTGTGGATGGTTCAAAAATACTAGATTTTTGATCAAATTTAGCCTCTTTTTAATATTTTAGATATTATTTCTTGTAAATATCCAAAAGTTGTGGACAACTTCTAGAACAGGATGATATGTAAAAAGAAGCAAGTGGCTTTCAATTATTTTTGGGGGATTTTAGGCAAAAAGAAGGATTGGAAAAATCACGAATGTGTGATCACAGTTTACAAGAAACAAAAAATGCTCTAAACTAGGAGAAGAAGGAGTAATTTGGGAGTATTCTTACGGTATCCTTGTATTTTACCCATGTTTTGAAGCCAAGGAAGCATCAAATTAGCGGTTTGATCAGTAGAGAGGAGGCTACTATTTAACACATATTTTTTGTCTGCAAGAGATTTATCTTCTCAGGATGCAAAAATAAATTGATAGACTTCACCTCTATGAGTATATGAGTATTCCTCTACATCTTCTATTTCTTTTAACCCCCCTTCTCTTTCATCAATTGCTCTCCTTGTGTCTCCCTCCATCCTACTATCTTTTACCCCCATGGTAGACTTTCAACCCCAATTGCTCTAACAGTGGTGAGCCCAACGCGAAAGTCAGTAGTTAGAGGCATGTGTGTAAAGAAGGGGGATTTTGTAGGTTCAAGTGGTGGTGATGCTTTACAACAAATGATTTCTTTATTGTAGCAACAACAACAACACTAGTTGTTGTTACAACAATATATGCAAACTCAGTAGGAAGCATAAAGAATTGATTCCTTAGCTGTGAATGTAGTGCAGGCAGTTGGAATTGAAGCAGTTTTAGGATCAAAATGTTTTGGCCTTCATCCAGTTGTATGAAGAAAATATGTTTTTTCATAGAGTACTACAATATGCATGGAGTCGGTATTTCTCCTATTTGGCCATGCATGCATTGCATGATCAGATTGATGAATTACATAGAAGAGATGTTGATTGGGTAGCTTTTAAGAAAGCTTTGAGAGAAGAGTTTTTCTTGGAAGATGCAGGATTGGTAACTAAAAAGGAATTTATAGATTGGATTGAAAATCCCAATAAATAGTTGGCAGCTATAACTTTACTCCGTGAGTTTGAAAGTCAGTATGCACAGTTGGATGCCGATGAGCATCATCATTGGAGAGTCAAAAAATTTATTTGTTTCTAAAGGCTACAAATCTTATCTTACAGGAGAAGCTGATTGATAATTTAGAAGATGCCTATTCTAAAATAGGGCTAAAATTAGATTGGGATAATGTAATTGAGCCAGTGCATATGTTGGTAAAGAGAGAGCGGATGAAATTAAGATGGGGTACATGCAACACACCTACCAGTGCTCAGAAGGGGGACTAAAATTGCAGCCAAGGTGCTTGTAGGTATGGCAGAATAGCCAGCTATACTTGTCGGTCCTGTCAAGAAGAAGACAAGAGAGAGAGAGAAGAAGAGGAGAGAGAGAGTGCAAAAGAGAAAGAAATATTATAGGAAGAGAGAGAAAGAGAGTAATGAGGAGAGAGAAATACAAGAAAAGGAGAGAAAGATAGAAAGAGAGAGAAAGAAGCCATGAAAGCTTGGAGAGAGAGGTGAAGATAAAAGGAGACTTGTATTATTATCTCATGCCCAAAAATCAAGTTTCTAACACCTTATATACCAGCCACCAATGTAGCTATTATTTCCCCATTATTAAATCCCCCTCTCTTACATTCCATCCCCACTTGAAGGTTTTTTCCCTCAAAAACAATTTGGGCACTTATGATAACTGGGCAGGCAGGAGTACGTTAGAGTACTACTCTGATGCATTATTATAGGGGTATATTAATGAATGACGATGTATTATTGCATATGATAGGTCATTAGGGTATGTAAGATATATGGGCCTTATTAGGGAATCATAAAAATGAAAATTCGACCCAAGTATCTTGAGTAAATGCGAGCTACTAGACAATGGATAGTACGCTCTTTACTACAGGGTCTTGATGTAGTAAATCTGTCATAATTTCTATAGGAGACTCCGTTCGGGGTGTGCCATTTGTCAAAACAGAGCTCTCGAGGAGTACTTTCAGCCCATGTATGAGTCCATTGCTGTCCATAATACAAAATAAAATCTGTTTGGAAATAGAGAGCTATCTGTAGTCAATTCTGAGAGAAAACAGGGCCATAGTTAGTTAGATTTTAGCCAAATCTGCTTGCAATAGGTATGGAAACTCTTCCAAAACTAAAATTGGCCTCCAAGAAGATTCCTCAAGTGGTAAACCTTGCCACTTAATCAAGTATTCCATGATGGAGTGAGAGCAAAGCTTCTTTTCCTTTTTTCCTATGACTTGCTCAGGTATGTATTGAATGATGCCTTCTTCATCTATCGATGGTAGCTCCTCAACATAATCCCCTGATGATTCAATGAAGGGCTTCAATTGACTCACATGGAAGACATTATGAATCTTCATGGATGGGGAAAATGCCAACCAATATGCCAAGTCTCCCACTCTTTTGACAATCTCGTATGGCCCATAGAACATGTGAGCTAACTTCTTGCTGGACCCATGTGTAAGGGTGGCATATCTGGACTTGGGCACCTTCAAAAGCACCAAATCCTCTTCTTGGAACTCAACATCCCTTCTTTTCTCATCAACATAAAGCTTCATTTGATCCTAAGCTTTCTTCAAGTTGACTTTACACTCGTGAAGTAAGGCATGCATTCTATCCAACTCCTCCTTGCTTTGTGGCTTCATTTTATCATTGAATATAACCATGGGAAGGGGCACCATATAGCTGTACAATGCCTCAATAGGTGAAACTTCAATGATAGAGTATGTAGAGTTATTATAGGCAAACTCAGCCAAATGCAACCATGAGTCCCAAGCATGCTGCATATCATGACAGAAATGCCTCGAGTAAGTTTCCAGCCACTTGTTGACCCTCTCTGTCTAGCCATTGGTCTGTGGATGGTAAGCAGTGCAAGGGGCTAACTGAGTGCCCATAGAGTTGAAAACTGCTTGCCAAAATTTACTCATGAACTTAGCATCCCAGTCATGCACAATGACCTGTGGTAAGCTATGTAATCTGAAAACATGTTCCATGAATTGGCTGGCTACTTGAGAAGCATTATATTGAGTCTTTGTAGGAATGAAATGGGCTGCCTTGGTGAGTCTATTGTCCACAACTATGTAGATATTGCTCCATCATTTTTTGGTCAGCGGTAGGCCGGTAATGAATTCCATAGTAATGTGTGTCCATCTGCCTTCAGGCATAGGCCATGGCTGAAGTAAACTAGCTAGTTTTAAGGTGTTGTCCTTGTTTTGCTGACATGGCATGTAGCTCAAGACTAAATCTTTTACATCCTTCCATAGGCCCTTCTAGTGAAAGCTCTTACCAATCTTGTCATAGGTTTTAAATATGCCCAAATGACTAGCTATAGGAGAGGAATGCATCTCTTGCATGATCTTTTTCTTGAATGGAGAAGTGTATGGGATGGCAATCCTACCCTGAAATCATAAGAGACTGTTCTTAAGCTGATATGGAGAGTTTTCTTCCACATGCCCTTGCTATACTTTTTGGAAAATGTGACTAAAAGCATCATCTAACAAATAGGCCTCTTGAAGCTCTTCTATCCAAGTTTCATGATGGCTAAAACTTTACAGGCCCACATTCTAGATAATGAATCAACAACTACATTGTCTTTTGCCCGTATATGTGTAATGTCAAAGTCATAGTTCTGCAATGTAGCTACCCATCTGCATTGTTTGGGGGTAAGACTAGACTGAGAGAGGAAGTACTTGAGGACCATATGGTCACTCTTGACCTAAATCTATTGCCATACAAGTACTGGTGCCATTTCTTAATGGCATGAAGGATGACCAGTCATATGCATTCATAGTCATCTCATTTTCAACAAGTTTGCGGCTCTCAAACACTATAACCCCATGCTCCTGTAATAATGTAGCCCTTATGCCTTTGCCACCACTGGCATCACACTGAATGGTGAATTCTTTCAAAAAATCTGGGCATACCAAGATGGGAGCCAAGGTAAGTGTCAAGATTTGCGTGGTGGGGGGACTTGCTTGAGGTGATGCGCCAAACACACATTGTATACACAAGAGGAAGCTCACTCAAGAACAAAGAAGAGAGATGGAGGCCAAAACGTTTTTTTGTTAATTTTTTCTTCTTCTTCCACACACTATACAATGTACACAAAGTATAGATAAGATACAACATAAAGAAAAGTGGCCTTCTAAGAAGTCAAACAGTGCATAACCAACTACACTAATCGACTGGCGCTATATCTTTGCCAACTGTCGGTAGATGTAACAAACTAAATATAATAAGTGATAAGTTAGTGGCCATGTAAGTATTATAACAACCACCAGCGTGCTAAGTGTAGATGTGCGGACTCATCTAGCCAGGTGGTCCATCATCAATGTCTGCACGTGTTGAGCTTGCTATCTCAACACTCCCCCTCAAGCTCAATTCTATCTCTATAACTCCAAGTAAGCTTCAGAAATTTCGAAGCTTCTCTGCACCCAATGCCTTTGTGAAAGTGACAGCTATCTGATCATGTGTGCTGACATATACCAAGTCAATCTCTACTGCAAGCACCTTCTCTCTCACAAAGTGATAGTGCACCTCAATGTGTTTTGTCCTAGCATGGAACACTGGATTCCTAGCTAGCTGTGTGCTGCTCATGTTGTCACAATGAATGACAAAACTGGACCATCTCCATGCACGTCCAAATCACCTAATAACTTTTGCAGCCATACCACCTCACATGCTACCATAGCAGCACCTTTATACTTAGCCTCTGTACTTGATAAAGCAACTGTAGGTTGCTTTTTGCTGCTCCATGTAATTGTTGCACTACCAAGGGAAAACATGAATTCACTTGTAGATATTCTATCTGACATGCTACCAGCCCAATCTGCATATGTGTATCCAAAGACTTGTACGTCCTTACCTGCCTCATAAAAAATTCCATAATGTAAAGTAGACTTCACACACCTCAATATATGTCTAACTATATCCAAATGAGGCTTTCTAGGCATCTTCATAAAGTGACTGACAAGGCCAACATCATAGCTCAAGTGTGGCCTTGTGATAGTCATGTAAATCAAACTCCCTACTATCCTCCTGAACATAATAGGGTTTTTTATCCCATCCCCAATGTCAGAACTCAACTTCACATTTTGCTCCAATGGTACTGAAAGAGGCTTACATGCTGTCATACCATACTTGGATAACATATCCAAGCCATACTACCTTTGGGGATAGCCATATACCCTCATCACATCTGATCACCTCAATATCAAGAAAGTATCTCAGCTCACCCAAATCCTTCATCTCAAACTTCTTCTTCAAGAAGTCCTTAACTTCAGCAATCTTGTTGCCACTGTCACCTGTAATAATCAAGTCATCCACATAGATGACTATGATGATCAAACCTACATTTCCCTTTCTCACATAAAGTGAGTGATCAACATCAAAAATACAAAATCCAATATTAACAAGATACTCTCCAATCTTGTCAGACCATGCTCTAGGTACTTGCTTCAGCCCCATAGAGCGCCTTCTTTAACCTGCACACATATGTGGGATGCTCTAAATGCTCATAACCTGCTGGCTACTCCATATACACTTCTTCTTGCAATTCACCATGCAAGAAGGCATTCTTAACATCCATTTGCTGCAAACTCCAACCTTTGGCTGCTGCCAAGGCAATCACACATCTAACAATTGCCATCCTAGCAACTGGAGTAAATGTCTCTTCATAATCTATGCCATATGTTTGAGCATAGCCTTTTGTAACCAACCTAGCTTTATATATGCTAATTGAACCATCTGCATTATGCTTGACTTTGTAAACCCACTTACAGGCTATAGCTTTCTTACCCTTAGGTAAGGGTACCAAATCCCAAGTCTTATTGGCTTCTAATGCAGCCATCTCCTCATCCATTGTTGCATCCCAATGAGAATGACCAACAACATCCTCAAAACAAGTGGGCTCAACATCCTCAAGTAGTTTCACCATATAAGCATAATGGTGAGCTGCATAACCTTCAAAACCAAATCTTTTAACAAGGTATCTGACCCTGCTAGATTTGCGTACCACTGGATCACTCAATGGAACCTCGTGTCCTAACTAAAGGAATGCCAAGCTCATCATCCAAACTCTCCGAACCACTAGAATCTCCATCAAATCCCAAATGACTTGTAGATGCATCATTACCATCCAGCACTTTCTTCTTTCCTTTGTCCTTCCCTGCAACACTTATAGATCCACCTGAAAATGTGGAACTACTCCTTAGTCTCCCAGATCAAGGGCTCATTGTAGGTATAGTACCAGATGATGTTTCCGGTCCACTAAGACTCTGTGATTCTTGTTTTTCTTTTTGCACATAGCTGTCCTGATCATTATCATTATCTAAAACATCACCACTAGGTGCATACCAACTGCCCATCTCATCAATGATAATATCCCTGCTCACTCTGAATTCACTTGTGACAGGGTTATAATAGCGATACCCTTTGTGCTCTAAAGAGTACCCAACACAATATTAGTGAGTTTGGGAATCTCCCAATTCCCATTTTTTGAATACTAAAAAGGTGGCACCAGGATAACATGCCCATAACTTTCTCAAAACCATATGATGTGACCTATCATTGGAAAACTCTTTAAAAATGGAATCTATTGAGCTATAGAGCGCTCGATTTGGAATTATAGTATTCAAGTTATGACAAATCTAAAGATTTGACCATGTGTCCCAAACTTTTGGGAAATTCCCATATTCCCCAATGTGGTGTTACCCAATAAAAATACATTTTTCAGCCTTTGGATCAAGCTTCTTCCATAGCTCATCTAGCACATGAACATATGCAACACATCCAAATACCTTCAAGTGTGATACATTGGGCTTCTTGCCAGTAAAGCACTCTTCAGGAGTCATCGCATGAACTGCAGCTGTGGGAGTTCTGTTCATAATGTAGACAGTAGTATGGACAGCCTCAGACTAAAAATGTTTGGGCATATTCTTTTTAGCCATTAATGCCCGTGCAACTTCTGCAATATGCTTGTTTTTTCTTTCTGCAACACCATTTTGCTGTGGGGTATACTTGTAATAAATTGCCTCTTTATCCCATGAGTACTCAAGAAGCCATTGAACTCATTAGAGAGGTACTCTCCCCCTCCATCTGATCTCAAGCACTTCACTTTTAGGCATGTTTCTGTTTCAACATCTGCCTTAAAAGATTTGAAGTGCTCAAACACATCACTCTTTTCCTTCATGAAGTATACCCATAGTTTCCTTGAATAGTCATCAATAAATGTGACAAAGTATTTGCTACCACCAAGAGATACATTCTGTGTAGGCCCCCAAACATTTGTATGTACTACATTAAGTATATTTCTGCTCACTTCTCTATCGTGCAAGATGGATTGTCTTGCTTGCTTACCAAACTGGCATGCTTCACAGACTTTATGCAATTTTGCAACTCTAAAAGAAGGCAACCCTGTAACCAATCCTCTGGACTGCATTAATTTCAGCCTTTGCACATTTGCATGTCCAATATGTTTATGCCATATTTCAATATCTGCAAGTACTCTTTTTCCTTTAGCATACATTGTAGCATCCGTTGCAGGAATTCCAGCATCTAAAGTGAACATTCGGCTAACTCTACTTCCTTTTGCGACCAACCTGCACTTATCATTAAAGTCTTCTATAAAAAAACCTTTTGTATTGAATCGGACCTATAACCCGTCCTCTATCATTTGGCCAACAGATACTATATTCTTTGTAATTGATGGCACATGTAATACATCTGTCAGACTCTTTGTCTGGCCATCATACAAGGAAAAGGGAACCTTTCCAATGTGTAAAATTGGGTGGCATGAATCATCACCCGTCTGCACATAACCTGGGTTTTGTAAGTCTTGCATCTTTCCAAACCATTCAACATGACTGGTCATATAATTAGATGCACCTGAATCAACATACCATACATCATCATGTGTCCCGTTTCTTGTAACTACATTCATCATATACTGCATAACAAACAGATGCTCATTTTTGTATTCATTCTGTCGTGAAGATGATGTATAGTTTCCTTGCTGTAATTTACCACTGTGAATATCATCCTTCTTTGCAAAGCAATGGGCTGCAATATGGCATGATTTGCCATAGTAATGACAAACAATAGCAAAATTTCTAGAACCTCTATTCTACCATCCACCTCTTTCTCTAGAGCTCCCCTTGCCTCTAAAGTTTCCTCTGCCTCTAGAAACCTACATTTCACCAAACTGTTGATTGAACCTGTTTTGCTGGTTATCGCCAGCACGTCCCATACCATAGCCTCTCAAAGAGGATCTACCATGTCCCCTTCTTGAACTCAAGTAAAATGCTTGGACCTGTTCACCATTTCTTTCAGAAGAATCACCCTGCATATTGATCTCTTCAATAATCATGAGAGAGATCAGCTCATCAAAATCTGAAAATGGCTTACGTACATATATTGAAGTAACAAATGATTTCCATGCCTTCTCATTTTTAAGGCCCCTCAGAGTGGATGAAACCAAATCATCATCATCCGGCATTGCATCAATCATTGCTAAAGCATCTGCAATGCTCCTCACCTTCAACACATACTCATTGACATAAATTTTTCCTTTCTTCAAGGCATTCAACTCTTGCTTGAGTTGAATCTTTTGTGCCTTTGTATTTACTAAAAACATGCTCTCAAAAATTGTCCAAGTTGCATGTGAAGTTTCTGCATTCCTGATATGTCCCACCATAGTATTGTCAATGATTGCAGATAGCCACTACATCACTTTTTTGTCTTTCACATTCCACTCTTTCCATGATTTTAACCCATTTGTAGTCAGAGGGATACCCAGCTCTGGCTCCTTTTCTTCACATGCGACAAACTCATAAAGGCCCTTTCCAATGAGGAAGTTCGCCACACGAAACTTCCATGAAGGGTAGTTGTTTTTGTCCATCTTCTTAATAATGGGATTTCCACTGTTCTCTGCTATTATCACAAACAAGGATACAACACAGCAAGCTAGTCTTCTGAAATCTTTCACAACACGTGCACAACAATACATCAAACAACCTTTTTCACTGATTGCTCAATACTACATGTAATCTGCAACGCGTTTGCAGATAAACCTTATGTTTGGTTCCTGCAAACACCTCAAAAATTACAGATTCGCAATCTGTAACCTGCGCACCCACTTTCGGTCAATATAGCCGAAATCACAGTGTACCCTAAGACTGTTGTCCACAACCTTGCGGCTCTAAAACGGGGCCTGAAACAGCCTCAGACGCCAAAAATAAGTGAAGCAAGCTCAAAAGGGCTTATTTGCAGAATATACAGTGATATACTTGCACATCAAATCTCTCAGCAATCTGAGATTTTTGCTCGACCCTGCTTCCCGGTGCCTCCATTGGCACTATCCAAGAGAAAGAGTGGAAGAATGAGAGAGTTTCTTACCCATTGCTTGCTTGCTCGAACCTTGCTTCTTCTCCTTCACTTCAGCCTTCAAAATCAGCCTCTTTCAATGGCACGGCTCTGATACCATGTCAAGAATTGCATGGTGGGGGGACTTGCTTGAGGTGTTGTATCAAACACACACTGTATACACAAGAGGAAGCTCACTCAAGAACACAAGAAGAGAGATGGAGGGCAAAACGTTTTCTTGCTGATTTCTTCTTCTTCTTCCATACACTATACAATATACAATGTACACAAAGTATAGATAAGATATAACATAAAGGAAAGTGGCCTTCTAAGTCAAACAGTGCATAACCAACTACACTAATTGATTGGCGTTATATCTTTGCCAACTGTAGGTAGGTGTAACAAACTAAATATAATAAGTGATAAGTCAGTTGCCATGTGAGTATTATAATGACACCAACGTGCTAAGTGTAGATGTGCGGATTCATCTAGCTAGGCGGTCCATCATCAATGTCTGCACGTGTTGATCTTGCCATCTCAACAGTAAGCAATTCATTGAGCTGATTAATGTTGGGGGTAAAGGTGCCTCTGCCTAGCTGCCCGTGTATTACTACACTGACAGTCACCGCCACTGCACATTGCAAGTGGTGAACGCCTGTCACTGTCACTTTATTCTTTATTCTTTTAGTGACAGTTTGAATAAAGGAAGGCCCGGTCACATGTTGTGACTGTTGGAGTTCCCATTTCTTGTCTCTCTCTCTCTCTTGCTCTTGCTTTCCTGCCATAGCTCTTGAGTCCAAGCTTCGGTCATTCTCTCCCTTTCAACTAGTATCAGAGCTTGGATTCCTTACTCTTGAGCTTGGTTCGTGGCATTCTCAGTTTCCCATCGACTCCCCACTCACATTGGGTCTCCTTCCCGGCAGCCATAGCTCATTCACTTGAGCTCCCGTCACTCCCCGGCTTCCCGAACTTCTTCCCGGTCTATTGAAGCACCATCAGGGCATTGACATTGAGGTATTGCTTCATTATTTCAGAGTTTTACTTCATTTCTTAGGTCTCACATGTTGTAAACAAAGTTGTGGGCAGCCATAGCTCACACCTCTTGGAGCTTCCTTCACCTGGATCTTGCTTCCAGCCTATCAAGGCTTGCTAAGGCTTGGTGTAGACCTTCTTTGGCCCTCATTTGTGCCCCCTTTGGGCCCCATTGTTGACACGTGGAACAATAGACCCCCCCAGTCAACTCACATTTTTTTTGCTCCTGTTTCAAAATCTGTCCCAAAAATTACTCTTTTTGTCATATCTCGGGCATTTGGAACCCGATTCAAGCAATGTAAGAGTCTAAGTTAGGGTTTTGGCATGCTCCGGACGTGATGGTAATATCGGATTTGCCAAATTATGATTACAGAATATTCTGCAATAGATTTCAGGTCTGAGATAGCATGTATTTGCATGCCTATGCTTATTTGGGCATGACTACATAACCGGTTTGATGCCTATTGCATCCCGATTGATTGGGGGATTGAAACTACATGTAATGCTATGATTTTGGCCTAATTTTGGGACTAGAAATACATAGTTTATAATAGTAAATGTATGCTGAATACTTTTGGGCTGAAGCTATCTTTCATGCTTTGACATATGCCTATTGGTTTCGGATGTATGTCTTGGGTTATGCTATGATGTATTGATCATTGAGGGATGACTTTGAGCTTGTCATTGAATCCGAATGCTTTTGGAAGCTTGAGCTTATTTCAACCCGTACTTATTGACATTGGTATATGCTTTGACAGTGATGCTTCTTGGGTTTATGCATACCTGTTGCCTACGGCTTGATGCTCATGTCACGGTTGATTACCCTATGCATACGTTGAGATTGAGTGCTCATTGAAGCTCTACCTTGGATGCATTTTGGATTATCTGGAGTAGTCTTGGATGTTACTTGGCTTGTTAGAGTTTGGATTGGGATGTATTTGATGTCTTACATGCTTATGGATGCTACATATGGATGCTCTACCACCTACATGTTCGGGATGTACTATTGATGTATTATCTTGGACTTATGTCATTGGCACTATGTCTTTGTTGAGATATCGAGCTCCACTCGTGATATGCCAGGGTGACTGTTGTGCATTTATGTCACCGACTTGTTAGCTGCAGATGCGATTGGTACACCGCCCATGAATAATAGCTAGATGATAGCTATCCTTATCTACTCTAGTTCGTGGCTCAGTTAGTATGCCACCTTAGTTAGTTGAGTTTAGTTTGAGACCCATATATAGGGTTCTTCTATTTCTTTGTACTAGACTTTTTTTTGGCTTACATAACTAAGAAGAGGAAAACTGTTTTCAGCCTCCACTTGTATGTGTATTCCCCCATTGTGGAAGCAAGAAAGCTACAAGTGAGACTCCTTCCTTCTCTCCCACAATCTTGACATGGTATCAGAGCTTGGTTCGTGGTAAGGAGCTCAAGAAAGCAAACCAAGTTCGCAGTGTTCTAGTAAGAGGACTAGTGTTGCTTTCATTTTTCGAGTTTGGGAGCAAGTCTCTGCAGGTAGCACAGTCGGAAAGTGCAAGAGTGCATTGTCTCAAATTGAGACGCCCTTCGCGGTGTAGTAAGAGGGCGAGATATGCTACGGGGATAAGCTTTAGCCCTTAGTTGCCCTATTTTTTTGATTCGAGGCCATTTCGGGGCCTGTTTTGGAGGCGAAAGTTTTCTGCACGCACTCAGGAAAAGGCCTTTTTTTTGCTATGCGACCACTGTTCTACAGGTCGTCGAAAAGTTACTGTAGAAATTGCATCGTATGCCTATGCACAGAGACATTGGGAGTTACAGAATCATCCTTGTTACCTGTTGATGAAAAATTATCATTAGAAAGTGACTGTGTGGTCAAATACCACTTTCGTCAGTTTTGCAGATTTTCCCTTGTGAGGCTGAAGCTGTGTTTTTTGCAGTGACAGAATTTTTTGCAATGTTCTGTAATGGCGTCCGATTCTCTTTCACATATTGTCACTGAAAAGCTTGACAAGAACAACTTCCAAGCATGGAAGTTTAGAATGACGAATTTCCTTATGGGAAAAGGATATTGGGAATTTGTTGCAGGAAATGAAGAAGAACCAGTTCTTCCTTATGTTCCCAATCAACAGCAAATGCAGGCATTTAAAGGATGACATGAGAGAGCCGGAAAAGTTATGTACTGGCTATCTATCAGTATTTCAGACTCTATGATTGTGCATATTCAGGATGTAAGTATGCCAAAGGAGGCATGGGATACTTTGTCAAAAATGTATAGCACAAATATGCAAGCCAGGAAAATGCAGCTCAAACAAGAGTTGCACAATGTGCAAAGAGAAAGTATGAGCATCAATGACTACCACATGAAGGTGAAGAAGATTGCAGATGCACTTGCTTCCATTGGGTCGCCAGTGGAAGATGATGATTTAGTTTCCGTGACCTTGAATGGTCTAGGAAAGGATTATGTATAGTTCCGAACATCCATTTCCGTCCGTGAAAGATTTCCTGATTTTGAAGAGTTGATTGCTCTTCTAATTTCTGAGGAGGAGAGAAATGGTGGTGCATCTTCTTCAGGAGGAACTTCAAAAGAAGCTGTCTTTTACTCAAATGCTGGAAGAGGTAGGGGTAGAGGTAGAGGAGGCCGATCTGGAGGCCGTGGTAGAAATCAGAATATGCAGCAAACTCAAGAAAACCAGTCCTATGGAGGAGAACGTGGTAACTCTAGAGGCAAGGGGAGCCAAAGAGGTCGTGGTGGATGGCAAAGAGGCCAAAATGCAAACAGCAATGTTGAATGCTACTACTATAGTAAAATGGGTCATATGGCTAAAGACTGCTATAAAAAGCAGAATGACATCATGAATGGAAAATTGCAACAAGGGAATTATGCATCTTCTAGTAGACAGGGTGATGACAGAAATGAGCATTTGTTTATGGTGCAGCACATGACCAATTCTGTGACAAGTGCAGAAGAAAGTAACGATGTGTGGTATGTTGACTCAGGTGCATCAAACCACATGACAAGTCATGCAGAATGGATGCATGATGCAAGGAAAATGGAAAAACCAGGATTTGTGGAAACTGGTGATGATACTGCACATCCTATTGTGCAGACTGAAAAAATTCCTTTGTCTATGCAGGATGGGAAAAAGAAATACCTGTCGGATGTATTTCATATCCCGAATATCACCAAGAACCTGGTTTCTATTGGTCAAATGGTTGAGCAAGGCTTGCAGGTCAGATTTAATTCTCATGGATGCTTTGTCGAGGATATGAAAAATAAAGGTTGCTTGATAGCAAAAGGAAAGAAGAAGGGCAGAATATTTACGTTGGATGCAGACATGCGTGAATTGAATGCAGCAATGTTTGCAAATGGGACTGGTGTAGTTGCAGATATTGATATCTGGCATAAACGCATTGGTCATGTTAATGTACAGTGACTTAAATCAATGCAAGCCCAAAATATTGTTGCAGGATTGCCTAAATTCAAGGTTGCAGAAATGCATAAGGTATGTGAAGCCTGTCAATTTGGAAAACAGGCAAGGAAACCATTTCCTAGACATGTTCAAGAGAGTAAGAAGCCATTGGAACTAATCCACTCTGATGTGTGGACTATTAAAGCTGCATCTATTGGAGGCTGCCATTTGTCACTTTTATTGATGACTATAGCAGAAAAGTTTGGGTGTATTTTATGAAAAAGAAAAGTGAAGTTTTTGGGCATTTCAAAACTCTTAAAGCTATGGTTGAAAAAGAAACAGGCCTGCAAATAAAATGCCTAAGGTCAGATGGAGGGGGAGAGTACCTCTCAAATGAGTTTGCAAGGTTCTTGCAGGAGCATGGCATAAAGCAGCAATATTCATATAGTCATACCCCACAGCAAAATGGAATTGCAGAAAGAAAAAGCAGGCATATTGAAGAGGTATCTCGTGCCATGCTCAATGAGAAAGACCTGCCAGATTTTTACTGGGCTGAGGCAATTGCTACAGCAGTCTACATAATGAACAGGACTCCCACTGCAGCAATACATGGCATGACTCCAGAGGAGAGGTATATTGGTAGGAAACCAGATATTTCTCATTTGAAAATTTTTGGTTGCGTTGCCTATGTTCATGTGCCAGATGAGTTGAGATCCAAGTTGGATCCAAAAGCTGAGAAGTGCATCTTTATTCGTTACTCTCCGCAGCAGCAAAAAGGGTATAGATGCTATAACCCTTCTACTCGTAAGTTTACAGTGAGCAGAGATGTTGTTTTTGATAAGATGAGTAGCTGGTATAAACCAGTAAATGTGATTGATAATGTAGATGCACAAAATGGTAATGTTGCACAGAATTCACAGCAGCAATCACAAGATGTTAGTGGACCTGGAGCATCCTCTAGCAGTGGTTCACATTCTTCGCCATGGACAGGCAGATTGAGATCAGGAGAATCTTCTCAAAGCAATGCAGATAGTGGTATGCAGGTATCATGAAAAGGAAAAGAGAAGGTAGATCAGCCCATGTTTGATGTGAATGCAGGTCATTCTTATGTGGATGGTGAATCCAGTGGCTCAGAACAGAGCATTAATGATGAGTTGGGTATTCCTTCTATTGTTACACCTGGAGTAAGGAAGACCAGGGATGTTTTGAGAGCACCTGGGAGTGAACCTACTTTGCGCAGGTCTACCAGAGCTAGGTATCCTGTGGATAGGCTGAAATATGATAGATTTACAGCCATTCATTATGCCTATATGGTCAAAGTGATACAAGAGCCAGAACCCACTTCTTTTGAGCAAGCCATGGGAAAAGAAAAATGGAAGAAAGCCATGGATGAAGAAATGGATGCCTTGGATGCAAATGCTACATGGGAATTGGTACATTTGACTAAAGATAAGAATGCAATTGGTTGTAAGTGGGTTTATAAGGTGAAGCACAATGCAGATGGTTCTGTGAACAGATACAAGGCAAGATTAGTAGTCAAGGGGTATGCACAAACATATGGCATTGATTATGAAGAAACATTTAGTCCAATTGCAAGTATGGCAACCATAAGAGCAGTCATTGCTATGGCTGCATCAAAGGGATGGTCTTTACATCAGATGGATGTAAAGAATGCCTTCTTGCATGGTGATTTGCAAGAAGAGGTCTATATGGAGTAGCCACCAGGGTATGTGCATGTTGTTCATCCTGAGTTTGTTTGCAGGTTGAAGAAAGCCTTGTATGGCTTGAAGCAAGCACCTAGAGCATGGTCTGACAAGATAGGACAATATCTTATCACTATTGGCTTTCAGATTTCCAAGGCAGATTTCTCACTTTATGTGAGAAAAACAGAGAAAGGTATTATGCTGCTTGTCATTTATGTTGATGATTTGATTATCACAGGTGATAGTGATGAAGATATCCTTCATGTGAAAATGCTATTGAAGCAAAAGTTTGAGATGAAGGATTTGGGAGAGCTGTGTTATTTATGGGGCATTGAGGTGATTAGATCACCAAGTGGGATATGGCTCTTGCAGAGGCAGTATGGATTGGACATGCTGTCCAAATATGGGATGACAGGCTGTGAGCCTATTTTAGTTCCTTTGGAGCAGAATGTGAAGCTGAGCGCATATGCACGTGAGCTTCTGGAAGACCCTACTATGTACAGACGCATAGTAGGAAGTTTGATTTATATGACTATTACCAGCCAGATTTGAGCTATGTTGTTGGATTGGTAAGTCAGTTTATGTAGGCTCCAAGGAAATCGCATTTGGATGCGGCTAGACGCATATTCAGGTATGTGAAGTCCACATTGTAGTATGGACTACTTTATGAGACTGGGGTTCAGATATAGTTGCATGGATACACTGATGCTGATTGGGCTGGTAATATTTCTGATAGATGATCTACCAGTGGATATGTGTTCTCTTTTGGGAGTGCTGCAGTCACTTGGAGCAGTAAGAAACAGCCTACAGTTGCCTTATGGAGCACAGAGGCTGAGTACAGGGGTGCAGCAATGGCTGCATGTGAGGTAGCTTGGTTGCATAAGCTACTTTATGATATGCAACAGCCTACAGATGGTCCAATTTTCATTTATTGTGACAACATGAGTAGTATACACTTGGCAAATGACCCAGTCTATCATGCTAGAACAAAACACATTGAGGTGCATTATCACTATGTGCGGGAGAGGGTTTTACTAGGTCTTATTGATCTAGTTTATGTCAGCATAAAGGATCAGGTAGCTCACATATTCACAAAGGCATTGGGCGCAGAGAAGCTGCACAAGTTCAGAGACCTACTTGGTGTGCATGAATTGGGATTGAGCTCGAGGGGGAGTGTTGAGATATCGAGCTCCACTTGTGATATGCTAGGGTGACCGTTGTGCATTTATGTCACCGACTTGTTAGCTGCAGGTGCGGTTGGTACACCGCCCATGAATAATAGCTAGATGATAGCTATCCTTATCTACTCTAGTTCGTGGCTCAGTTAGTATGCCACCTTAGCTAGTTGAGTTTGGTTTGAGACCCATATATAGGGTTTTTCTATTTCTTTGTACTAGACTTCTTTTTGGCTTACACAACTAAGAAGAGGAAAACAGTTTTTAGCCTCCACCTGTATGTCTATTCCCCCATTGTGCAAGCAAGAAAGCTACAAGTGAGACTCCTTCTTTCTCTCCCACAATCTTGACAGTCTTGCCTTGGCTTGAGCTCTTGAGCTCGTACATATGACTTTTGTGCCAGTGGGAGCATTCTGGAATGCTTATCAAACATTGAGCAGGTGGTACTTTTATGCATTGAGCCATTACATGCCATTGAGCAGTTATAGACACTTGAGACTTTGGGACTTCTTACCTTTTGGGATGATACATCATATATCTTGGTTCACTGTATACTTATGAGCTAAGTCTCAGTTTTGGATATGTCTCTTTGTGAAGACACCTACTTGTGTCAAGTTTTGGTTGTGGCAGGAACACTTTGCCCCGTTGACTGGGGGGTGTGCCTACTCACTGGCAAATGTTTGTATGACATACTTGGGTGTTGGATTCATGCTTATCGATCGTCATATGCTTATGCTATGCCCGCATGATGTCGGCTTTGGTCTCGGCAATATCTTATTGCCTTGGGAATCCGATTTTGGCATTGTTAGCTCTCTTTTACTGAAATTTGAAATTTATTATAGCAAGCATATATGTATGAACTGACAATGATTTTTCATGCTGAAACACTCTGAAATGATGTACTTTCACTAGTACTTAGTGGGCAACAGCTTTGGTTCCACTTTTCTTGCCATTTTTCCTTGATTTTGGTGATTTTTTGGTCATTTTCTACAGTAAACAGCAAGCAGTTTTGAACTGTCTATAGTCTTCCAGCCTACATTATGGCGAGTTCGTCCACTGATCATGCTATTTTCAACATCACTAAGCTTGATGGTACAAATTACTCTTATTAGAAGAGCCAGATTTGGCAGATGTTGGTGTAGAAATTGCAAATCAAACCTTTAAGGTTAAGCGGGCATCCGCTTGCAACTATGCCAGATGAGGAATGGCTTGAGCTTGATGAGTTATGCAAGTCCACCATTGTATTGTCTCTCATAGAACATGTTCACTACAATGTATTTGAGGAAGAACAGAGTGTATGGCAGTTGTGGGATAAAATCAAGAATCTCTATGACAAGAAAAGTCCAGCGAGTCAAATGTATTGGCTGAAGCAGCTTATGGATCTGCGCATGAAGGAGAATGTGAGTATGTCTACTCACTTGAGCCAGTTCCATGCTATACTCAAGAACTTGACTTTGCAGGACATCACTTTTGCAGAGGATGTCACTCCTCTTTTCTTACTTGGTACTCTTAATGAGTCATGGGATATATTCCATATTGCATTATGTGCCTCTACTACTACCTTGAAATTATCTGATGTTGAGAGTGCTCTTCTGTAAGAAGAGGTTAACTGTAAGAATTTGGATGCCTCTCGTGTGTCACATGCTATGATAGTTAGAGGTAGGAATGATGGATATGGAAAGCATGGCAGTGGCAGTGGCCGTGGACGGGATTCTCAAAAATCTCGGTCCAAGTCTCGTGGGAAGGTAGGTAGCAAATCCTATGGTAGGAATGTAGATGTTACTTGTCACCATTGTGGGAAAAAGGGCCATATTAGGCCACAGTGCCATGAATTGCGCAATGAAAGGCACAAAGATAAGGGGAAAGACAAAGTGCAAGATAAGTCTTCTGATCGCAGCATAGTGCCTGTAAAGTCTAGTATTAAAATTGAAGAGATCAATGTTATGCAACCTGAGGATGTTGATGATGATGATTATATCCTTGTAGCTTCTTCTAGTACTTCATAGATAACAGAGATACACTCTATGTATGCACAATGTTGACTCTTAGACTCAGGTGCATCCTTTCATGTGACACCTTGCTGAGAGTGGTTTCATTCATACTGTACTGTTTCGGGTACTGTGCGCTTGGGTGATGATAGCTCTCTTGATATTGTGGGCATTGGTGATGTTAGGCTACAGTTTCCTTTTGGCAACAGTTTTGTTATGCAGGATGTACGTCATGTACCTGCTTTGGCACGCAGTCTCATGTCAGCTGGACAGCTTGATGATGCAGGTTATCATGTATCTTTTGGAGACTCTGCATGGAAGATCACTCGTGGCAGACATGTGATTGCGAGAGGTGCCAAGGCTGGCAGTCTCTACCCCTTGATTGTATCAGCTTCTTCCCTTGATCATGTTTTGTCTATGGGTTCTATCCCACATGTATCTCTTTGGCATGCCCGTTTGGGCCATATGTCTTTGAAGGGAATGCAAATGCTTTCTAGTTTGTAGTACTTACCGCCCCTTGATTATGCATGTTTTGATTCATGTGAGCATTGTCTTTATGGCATGCAGACTAGGTCTACACATAAGAAGTCTAGTAGGCCATGCATGAGTGAGCCCTTGGTATTGGTACATTTGGATGTCTGTGGGCCCATGCCTTGTCAATCTATGGGTGGTGCAAAGTATTTTGTTACGTTCATCGATGATTTTTCACAGAAATTTTGGGCTTATCCCATTAAGCTAAAATCTGATGTCTTGGCTGTGTTTCAGAGATGGCTTGCATTGGTTGAGAACCAGTCTGGGTATAGGCTAAAATGCCTAAGGACAGATAATGGGGGTGAGTATGTCTCACGTGCTTTTGAGCAGTTATGTAATGAGAGGGGTAATAAGCGTCAGTTGATCGTCCCCTATACCCCCCCCAGAATGGTTTGGTTGAGCGGATGAATAGAACCATCCAGGTGTGTGTATGCAGTATGATTAGGCATGCAGACCTACCAGAGAGCTTTTGGGTTGAGGCAGTTAGTATAGTTGTGCATGTCATAAACAGATCACCTTCTAGTGGTTTGAATTTCCAGGTTGCAGAGGAAGTGTGGATTGAAAAATCCCCCTCTTATGCGCATCTCGTGTCTTTGGATGTGAGGCATTTTGCCATGTGCCCAGGGACAACAGAAGTAAGCAGGATCCCAAGAGTGTCAAATGCATTTCCCTTGGTTATGGGGATGCAGGCGAGGTGGGTTACCGTCTCTGGGATCCACAGGCGTGGAAAGTCATCCGCAGTCATGATGTAGTCTTCCATGAAGACAATATGCATAGGCAGCCTGAGAGAGTTGTTGAGATCCGCATGGTCATATTTTAGGAGAAGCCAGGAGCTCCCGCACAGCCAGTTGGACAGCCTACAGTTGGACAGGCAGCTGGGCAGGCAGTAGAGCCTGCCGTGAGACAATCTACTAGAGACAGACGTCCACCATATAGATTTCAGCCCTCGATGCATTATGTCTTGGTTACAGATGTAGGAAAGCCTTTCACTTATGATGAGGCTATGCGCAGGGGTGATAGTCATTCCTAGGAGAGGGCTATGCAGTCTGAGATAGACTCCCTATATAAGAATGACACTTGGGATTTTGTTTCCTTGCCTACGGGCAAGAAGGCTTTGCCATGCAAGTGGGTGTACAAGCTAAAAAGTACCCCTAGACACCCTAAGCCGTCAAACAAGGCTAGATTGGTAGCAAAGGGTTTTAAGAAAGAGCATGGTGTGAACTTTGATGAGATCTTTTCTCTTGTGGTTAAGATGACCACCCTGCGCTTAATCTTGCCTTTGGTTGCTCAGCTTCACTTTGATTTATACCAGATGGATTTCAAGACGGCTTTCTTACATGGAGACTTGCATGATGAGATTTATATGGAGCAGTCTAAGGCAGCTAGGATCCAAGAGTCGTGGGGTACACTGACTCTGATTATGCAGGACATGCAGATAGTAGGAAGTCCACTTCTGGCTATGTATTCACCTATGCTAGAGGTGCTGTTTCTTGGATGTCCAGGGTGCAGAAATGCATGGCTCTTTCTCTTACAGAGGCCGAGTATGTTGTAGCCACTGAGGCGTGCAAGGAGGCCATTTGGTTGTGTCATTTAGTTGCTGACCTTGGTATTGATGCTATCCCTACACTGCATTCAGATTCTATGAGTGCTATTCAGTTAGTCAAGAATTCGGTCTTCCATGCGAAGACGAAACACATTGAGGTGAGGTATCACTTCATACATGGGGTTGTTGAGGAAAAGTCTGTTGATCTTGTCAAGATCTCGACTGACCAGAATCCTACAGATCTGCTCATGAAAAGCCTCTCTACAGAGCGCTTTGCCTTCCTCAGGAGGTTGATGGGCGTGGGATGAGATGACGTCTTTCCTCATCCTGTTGTACATGTATACATATTGTACTGTCTTTTTTTCTTTTTCTTTTCACTTCTCACTGGGGCAGATTCACCTTTAAGTGGGAGGTTGTTGGGGGTAAAGGCGCCTCTGCCTAGCAGCCCGTGTATTACTACACTGATAGTCACAGCCACTACACACTGCAGGTGGCGGGCGCCCATCACCGTCACTTTATTCTTTATTCTTTTAGTGATAGTTTGAATAATGGAAGGCCCAGTCACACATTGTGACTGTTGGAGTTAGCTCTTATCAGCTATGGCATCCCAGAAAAAAACCTCTGTTAACCCCAACACGAAGAAAGCAAAAGGAAGTGGAAAAGACGCAGGGCAAAGGCGGAAAACAGGTAGCCCGACTGAAGAAAGAAAAGGAGAAAAGGCCAAAAGCACAAGGGCAACCTCAAAATTCCAAGGCAAAGGCAAAAGGGAAAAGGCGCATTTTAAAATAAAAAGATGCACCCTGAAATCTTGTAAAAGAGCACCGGGCTCTCACCCGTGCAATTTGTAAATGTAGATGGGCGGTGGAAAGGAAGCTAGGAAGATAGAAGGACAATGGGAAAAAGGGCATGGACTATGGCCGGCCATATAAAAAAGGGAAAAAGGGGATGACCGCCCAAAAGGGATTTAGGGTTTTGTATATAAAGTTGAAAAGTGAATGAGAAGCTCATTCTTGTGTGTGGCCAAAATTAGCTCTCCTCTTCTTCTTCTTCTTCTTCTTCTTCTTGCTTGCTTGAGCTTGTGCTTGAGAGAGGGAGTGTGAGAGTGTGAGGGAGTGAGTGTGTGAGGGTGAGGGACCGAGGAGGAGAAGCTCTCCATCTTCTCCTCTCTTCTTATCTTCTCTTCTCTTCTCTTGTCTTGCTCGCGGTAATGGAGCTTGGAGCTTGAAGTGGGAGGATTGAGCTTGCTTGAAGCTTGCACTTGGATTGTGGAGCTACCGGAGTGCGCGGGAGAGGAGGTAACTCGAACAGCATGGAGGTAAGCTCACTATACCCTAGATATGGATGGCGTGTCGGTTATGTGAGAAGTAGCCATTAGTGCTCGGCTTGGAACGCTTGAAACAATAAGCGGTCCGGGGGTCTTGGCGGTTGAGTGAAAGCTCCCACATTTTGGTTCCGTTGCCGGGACCTACGGATTCAAGCCTTGAGCGCTTGCATGCTTCGAATCGAGCATTGGAGTAGGGTTTGCCCCGAAACGGTGCTTGAGGTAGATAGGTAGGAAGCGAGGGGGTTGAAGAGGGTATTCGTGTTGAGATATCGAGCTCCACTCGTGATATGCCACGGTGACCGTTGTGCATTTATGTCACCGACGTGTCAGTTGCAGATGCAGTTGGTACACCGTCCATGAATAATAGCTACATGATAGCTATCCTTATCTACTCTAGTTCGTGGCTCAGTTAGTATGCCACCTTAGTTAGTTGTCTTTGGTTTGAGACCCATATATAGGGTTCTTCTATTTCTTTGTAAGAGATTTCTTTTGGCTTACACAACTAAGAAGAGGAAAACTGTTTTCAGCCTCCACCTTTGTGTGTATTCCCCCATTGTGCAAGCAAGAAAGCTACAAGTGAGACTCCTTCCTTCTCTCCCACAATCTTGACATGGTATCAGAGCCTTGTTCGTGGTAAGGAGCTCAAGAAAGCAAGCCAAGCTCGCGGTGTTCTGGTAAGAGGAGCAGTGTTGCTTTCATTTTTTGTTTTGGGAGCAGATCTCTGCAGGTAGCACAGCCGGAAATTGCAAGAGTGCATTGTCTCAGGTTGAGACACCCTTCGCGGTGAAGCAAGAGGGCAGTATATGCTCCGGGAAAGGCCTTTAGCCCTTGGCGACCCTATTTTTTTGATTTGAGGCCATTTCGGGGCTTGTTTTGGAGGCGGAAGTTTTCTGCACCCACTCAGGAAAAGGCCCAGTTTTATGCTGTGCGACCATTGTTCTACAAGTCGGTGAAAAGTTACTGTAGAAATTGCATCGTATGCTTGTGTGCAGAGACATTGGGAGTTACAAAATCATCCTTGTTGCCTGTTGATGCAAAATTGTCACTAGGAAGTGACTGTGTAGTCAAATACCACTTTCGTCAGTTTTGCAGATTAGCCCTTGTGAGGTTGAAGCTGTGTTCTTTGCAGTGACAGAACTTTTTGTAGTGTTCTGTAATGGCGTCTGATTCTCTCTCACAGATTGTCACTGAAAAGCTTGACAAGAACAACTTCCAAGCATGGAAGTTTAGAATGACGAATTTCCTTATGGGAAAAGGATATTGGGAATTTGTTGCAGGAAATGAAGAAGAACCAGTTCTTCCTGATGTTCCCAATCAACAGCAAATGTAGGGCTTTAAAGCATGGCATGAGAGAGCCAGGAAAGTTATGTACTGGCTGTCTATCAGTATTTCAGACTCTATGATTGTGCATATTCAGGATGCAAGTACGCCAAAGGAGGCATGGGATACTTTGTCAAAAATGTATAGCATAAATACGCAAGCCAGCAAAATGCAGCTCAAGCAAGAGTTGCATAATGTGCAAAGAGAAAATATGAGCATCAATGACTACCACATGAAGGTGAAGAAGATTGCAGATGCACTTGCTTCCATTGGGTCGCCAGTGCAAGATGATGATTTAGTTTCTGTGACCTTGAATGGTCTAGGAAAGGATTATGCACAGTTTCGAACATCCATTTCCGTCCGTGAAAGATTTCCTGATTTTGAGGAGTTGATTGCTCTTCTAATTTCTGAGGAGCAGAGAAATGGTGGTGCATCTTCTTCAGGAGGAACTTCAAAAGAAGCTGTCTTCTACTCAAATGCTGGAAGAGGTAGAGGCAGAGGTAGAGGAGGCCGATTCGGAGGCCGTGGTAGAAATTAGAATATGCAGGAAACTCAAGAAAACCAGTCCTATGGAGGAGGACGTAGTAACTCTAGAGGCAGGGGGAGCCAAAGAGGTCATGGTGGATGGCAAAGAGGGCAAAATGCAAACATCAATGTTGAATGCTACTGCTGTGGTAAAATGGGTCATATGACTAAAGACTGCTATAAAAAGCAAAATGACATCATGAATGGAAAACTGCAACAAGGGAATTATGCATCTTCTAGTAGACAGGGTGATGACAGAAATGAGCATTTGTTTATGGTGCAGCACATGAACAATTCTGTGACAAGTGCAGAAGAAAGCAACGATGTATGGTATGTTGACTCAGGTGCATCAAACCACATGACAGGTCATGCAGAATGGATGGAGGATGCAAGGAAAATGGAAAAACCGGGATTTGTGGAGACTGGTGATGATACTGCACATCCTATTGTGCAGATTGGAAAAATTCCCTTGTCTATGCAGGATGGGAAAAAGAAATACCTGTCCGATGTATTTCATGTCCCGAATATCACCAAGAATCTGGTTTTTGTTGGTCAAATGGTTGAGCAGGGCTTGCAGGTCAGATTCAATCCTCATGGATGCTTTGTCGAGGATATGAAAAATAAAGGTCGCTTGATAGCAAAAGGAAAGAAGAAGGGCATAATGTTTTAGTTGGATGCAGACATGTCTGAATTGAGTGCAGCAATGTTTGCACATGGGACCGGTGTAGTTGCAGATATTGATACCTGGCATAAACGCATTGGTCATGTTAATGTACAACGACTTAAATCAATGCAGGCCCAAAATATTGTTGCAAGATTACCAAAATTCAAGGTTGCAGAAATGCATAAGGTATGTGAAGCCTGTCAGTTTGAAGAACAGGCAAGGAAACCATTTCCTAGACATGTTCAAGAGAGTAAGAAGCCATTGGAATTAATCCACTCTGATGTGTGGACTACTAAAGCTGCATCTCTTGGAGGCTGTCATTATTTTGTCACTTTTATTGATGACTATAGCAGAAAAGTTTGGGTGTATTTTATGAAAAAGAAAAGTGAAGTTTTTGGGCATTTCAAAACTCTTAAAGCTATGGTTGAAAAAGAAACAGGCCTGCAAATAAAATGCCTAAGGTCAGATGGAGGGGGAGAGTACCTCTCAAATGAGTTTGCAAGGTTCCTACAGGAGCATGGCATAAAGCTGCAATATTCATGCAGTCATACCCCACAACAAAATGGAATTGCAGAAAGGAAAAACAGGCATATTGGAGAGGTATCTCGTGACATGCTCAATGAAAAAGACTTGCCAGATTTTTACTGGGCTGAAGCAGTTGCTACAGCAGGCTATATAATGAGCAGGACTCCCACTGTAGCAATACATGGGATGACTCCAGAGGAGAGGTATATTGGTAGGAAACCAGATATTTCTCATTTGAAAATTTTTGATTGCATTGCCTATGTACATGTGCCAGATGAGTTGAGATCCAAGTTGAATCCAAAAGCTGAGAAGTGCATCTTTATTGGTTACTCTCTGCAGAGCAAAAAGGGTATAGATGCTATAACCCTTCTACTCGTAAGTTTACAGTGAGCAGAGATGTTGTTTTTGATGAGATGAGTAGCTGGTATAAACCAGTAAATGTGATTGATGATGTAGATGCACAAAATGGTAATGCTGCACAGTATTCACAGCAACAATCACAAAATATTAGTGGACCTGGAGCATCCTCTAGCAGTGGTTCACATTCTTCGCCATGGACAGGTAGATTGAGATCAGGAGAATCTTCTCAAAGCAATGCAGATAGTGGTATGCAGGTATCACGAAAAGGAAAAGAGAAGGTTGATCAGCCCATGTTTGATGTGAATGCAGGTCACTCTTATGTGGATGGTGAATCCAGTGGCTCAGAACAGAGCATTGATGATGAGTTGGGTATCCCCTCTATTGTTACACCTGGAGTAAGGAAGACCAGGGATGTTTTGAGAGCACCTGGAAGTGAGCCTACTTTTCGTGGGTCTACCAGAGCTAGGTATCCTATGGATAGGCTGAAATATGATGGATTTACAGCCATCCATTATGGATATGTGGTCAAAGTGATACAGGAACCAGAACCCACTTCTTTTGAGCAAGCCATGGAAAAAGAAAAATGGGAGAAAGCCATGGATGAAGAAATGGATGCCTTGGAAGCAAATGCTACATGGGAGTTGGTACCTTTGCCTAAAGGTAAGAATGCAATTGGCTGTAAGTGGGTTTATAAGGTGAAGCACAATGCAGATGGTTCTATGAACAGATACAAGGCAAGATTAGTAGTCAAGGGGTATGCACAAACATATGGCATTGATTATGAAGAAACATTCAGTCCGATTGCAAGGATGGCAACCGTAAGAGCAGTCATTGCTATGGGTGCATCAAAGAGATGGTCTTTACATCAGATGGATGTAAAGAATGCCTTCTTGCATGGTGATTTGCAAGAAGAGGTCTATATGGAGCAGCCACCAGGTTATGTGCATGTTGTTCATTCTGAGTTTGTTTGCAGGTTGAAGAAAGCCTTGTATGGCTTGAAGCAAGCACCTAGAGCATGGTCTGACAAGATAGGACAATATCTTATCACTATTGGCTTTCAGATTTCCAAGGCAGATTTCTCACTTTATGTGAGAAAAACAGAGAAAGGTATTATGCTGCTTGTCATTTATGTTGATGATTTGATTATCACAGGTGATAGTGATGAAGATATCCTTCATGTGAAAATGCTATTGAAGCAAAAGTTTGAGATGAAGGATTTGGGAGAGCTGCGTTATTTATGGGGCATTGAGGTGATTAGATCACCAAGTGGGATATGGCTCTTGCAGAGGCAGTATGGATTGGACATGCTGTCCAAATATGGGATGACAGGCTGTAAGCCTATTTTAGTTCCTTTGGAGCAGAATGTGAAGCTGAGCGCATATGCACGTGAGCTTCTGGAAGACCCTACTATGTACAGACGCATAGTAGGAAGTTTGATTTATATGACTATTACCAGCCAGATTTGAGCTATGTTGTTGGATTGGTAAGTCAGTTTATGTAGGCTCTAAGGAAATCGCATTTGGATGCGGCTAGATGCATACTCAGGTATGTGAAGTCCACATTGTAGTATGGACTACTTTATGAGACTGGGGTTCAGATACAGTTGCATGGATACACTGATGCTGATTGGGCTTGTAGTATTTCTGATAGACGATCTACCAGTGGATATGTGTTCTCTTTTGGGAGTGCTGCAGTCACTTGGAGCAGCAAGAAACAGCCTACAGTTGCCTTGTCGAGCACAGAGGCTGAGTACAGGGGTGCAGCAATGGCTGCATGTGAGGTAGCTTGGTTGCATAAGCTACTTTATGATATGCATCAGTCTACAGATGGGCCAGTTGTCATTTATTGTGACAACATGAGTAGTATACACTTGGCAAATAACCCAATCTATCATGCTAGAACAAAGCACATTGAGGTGCATTATCAGTATGTGCGAGAGAGGGTTTTACTAGGTCTTATTGATCTAGTTTATGTCAGCACAGAGGATCAGGTAGCTGACATATTTACGAAGGCATTGGGCGTAGAGAAGCTGCGCAAGTTCAGAGACCTGCTTGGTGTGCAGGAATGGCGATTGAGCTCAAGGGGGAGTGTTGAGATATCGAGCTCCACTCGTGATATGCCACGGTGACCGTTGTGCATTTATGTCACCGACGTGTCAGTTGCAGATGCGGTTGGTACACCGTCCATGAATAATAGCTACATGATAGCTATCCTTATCTACTCTAGTTCGTGGCTCAGTTAGTATGCCACCTTAGTTAGTTGTCTTTAGTTTGAGACCCATATATAGGGTTCTTCTATTTCTTTGTAAGAGAGTTCTTTTGGCTTACACAACTAAGAAGAGGAAAACTGTTTTCAACCTCCACCTTTGTGTGTATTCCCCCATTGTGCAAGCAAGAAAGCTACAAGTGAGACTCCTTCCTTCTCTCCCACAATCTTGACAATTCGATCTCCTTGGCAAGTAGGTTTTTTGCTTTCTGAGATTTATGGTGTGGAATGGAGTAGTATAGGTATTTATTTTGTGATTTGGATGCATTTAGGGTAGGAAAAAACAAAGAAAAAGAAGAAAAAACAAGCAAACAGTAGGGTTTTCTGTTGCTGTATAACAGGCTAAAACAGGGAAACAAGGGACCAGATTCAAGTTTCTGGGAAGATAGGGACAGGGAACTAGCTGTGAGGTTCTGCAGTGCTGGAAAAGGACCTTAAGAGGCCTGGGAGGCCAGGACAGACCTCATTTCCTTGGGTTGCCTTGTGAGAGAGAGAGAGAGAGAGAACTTCTGGTTCACAGGACGAGGAAGCGCTGCCCCGATTTCTTGGCATCGGTGATTTGTGCTGCTCCAGGTGAGTCTGGTGTTTTCCAACAAGTGCCCTGATCAGATCTAGAAAGTTTGTGGTGATTGTGTGCACCAGACAGTGAGGAGGGGTCAAACGTGCAGGAATCGCACCCGCCGCCGACGCACTCGGACCAACTCACTGTGGTATGATTCCCAGAATCAGACCACCCGAGTTCGGGAGTCGGACCGTTCAATTCCCAGAATCGGACCGCTCGACTGAGAGTGAGTCGGACCAGTCTGGTTCGATTCCCACAATCGGACCAGCCCGATCGGACGTGCCATGTGGCACTCGGACCAACTCGTCCGATTTTGAGAATCGGACGCTCAGACCAATCCGTCTGACTCGGACACTCGGACGAGTCCATAATCGGACCAGACCGTCCGAGTCCCAGAATCGGACCAGCCTAGAATCGGACCAGCCTAGAATCGGACCAGCTCAGAATCGAACCTGCCAGAATCGGACCACCTTGTCTGATCTGATTCCCAGAATCGGACCACTTGAAAATGGGACCACTTTTTGATCCGACTCCTAGAATCGGACGTGACCAAAATCGGACAACTGGTCCAATCGGACCCACCCAAAATCGGACGTCCGATTCTGATAATCGGACTCCTGAAAATCGGACATCTAAGAATTAGACAAAAAAAGTGTCAAAATCGGACAGGTATCTAGAACATAAATTTTGACACATCTAAATCGCGAGATTGACCCCAAAGGCTACTTAGAGCTAAAGGCACATCACAGATCCATCATCGGGCTAAAATTTAGAGCACGTAGTTCAAAATTTGGCTATAAACGGTCCTCCAATTTGTGCATGGCTTTTACCGTAACGGCCCTGCGGGCTGGGGGGGACTGCCCCCCCGGACCCCCGCAGAGGGGGCTCTGCCCCCTCCGCACCTCCCCCGAGTAGGTTGGAGAAAAAACGGGCGCCATGACAAGTCTTCCAAATTGGACCTTAGTGAAGTAATGGCTCTACACGAGCATGGATTCCCACTTGCAATAGAGCAACCAAAAGCCCGTACCCGAATAGAGATAAACAGAGACCCTAGAACAGCAATGGGCCAGTCTAGCCATCAAGGGAAAAAAGGCCACATCACGAGAACACAAAGACATTGTGTTCATACCATGTCTAGTCAGAGCAAAATGCAACATCAGCAAGCTACAAATGCCAAGATGACTAGACATGACACTCTTGACGAGAGATGTACCTTGAATAGCATTGCACTGACGATCCAAGACAGCAGTGGAGAATCCACATCTGGTTGTGCAGTCAAGAACTCAAGGGCATCTGTTAGAAGGCTTAAATTTACAAGGCAGGACTCGGAAGATGAAGACATAGTACCACCTGCTTATCTTAGGGTCAAACTCACTGCGAAAAGAGAGCATACTATCGATGCTCTGATTGATGAAGGAGCAGATTTTAACATCGTAACCTATGAATCATGGACCCTACTAGGCCAACCAGAGCTCACACCGACTAGTGCAACTCTTAGCCCTTATGGGGGACACCCACAAGCACTCATAGGGAAGTGCAAAATCCTTGCGACAATTGAAACGGAAAGCTTGCCTATCCTATTTCATGTTCCTCCAAAAAGTGCTAGCTGCAGGAAAGAAACCCTCCTAGGAAGACCCTTCAAAAGGGCGACCAAGTGTGAGGCTGACTATGTAGCACAGAGGATGCACCTGACACTACCGGGTGTGAGGATAGTCACAACCTTTAGCAAGGGTGACCTCATCAAACCTCGAGGGAAAGGCAAGGAAGGTGCTGATGTAACAGTCAAGCCTACTAACAAAAGCAAGGACTTGTTGGAAGAGTTGATACAAGCACAGGTTGAACAACGAGGACCAGTGAGTGAGGCCATGCTTGAAACAAAAAGGTCAAGAGACAATGCCAAGGACGGGCTTTGGACTTACAAATATCGTAGAAGACCCCAAAAGAAGCCAAAGCCTTATAGACGGAGGCGTCGATGGAGAGCCATCACAACGCCACGATGGATATCCAAGGCGTTGCTTCGGGCTCAAGGGTATTATGCAGGAAATCGATGGATTTGGGTGCCAAAATCCCTTGCTAAACCTCCCTAGTCGACTGAAGGCCAGAGTGCATCAAAAGCAATGAAGCACAGGAGGAAATCTAAGAGAAACTCTAGGTCTCGAGGCAAGAAACCAGACATGAGTGTTCGAAAGAAAGAGCCTCAACCTAGCATGCTTAATAAGCAGATGTCATATGTAACCATTGAGCGTGCACAAAAGCCATTAGTGCCCAATGACCCTTTGATTTCCCAAGGGGAGAACAAACATCATAGGCACAACATTGCTCATGGCAAGGCTACTCACTCAACAAAGAAAATGGCACAATCATCTAATAGCCTTGAGAAAATCATTCAGCTAGTGCCACATCCACCTAGGAGTCCTAGATCTCCTACGCCCTCTTCTCCCAAACAGACACAGGAAGCACTACAGCAGTTGTCAAGGGCGATTGCTCAATTCCAATCTCTATCTCCATCTAAGCTTCCAACCGTCAAAGAGGTGGGACATGATGCCATCTGTAGCTCTCGACCCAAGGATATGCCTGAGCCACCTAATGCGACTAGATCTCGATCTACACAGATGAGTGCTCAAAGGCCAACAAAAGACAGGACCACTTCTGATCGCCCTAGGGACTTGACACCGCAATCCACCAAGGGTAGCCAGCCCACTAAACTAGCTGCTACTACTTCCAATCAGGAATCACAGCAGTCACAGCCCTTGGCTGTGACAATACCCTATGTGGAATGTGTCCTTAGAAGTTCACCTATGGAAGAGGTGTCGCAACCAACTTCCTCGAAAACTCCAGTACTTTCAAAGGGCCTAAAGCCTAGGCGGGAGGAGTTAAACTCAAGGGAGCTGGCAGAAGAGCTAGACCCTCCGAAACGGGAGGTAATTGGGCTCTCACAACCGGGCAAGGCTATTCAGCAAACCACGGCTATGTCCCATAAGGACACACTAGAGAAGGGAAATGCTGAAGCCCGACCAAGCACATCAATGGTCGATATAGCCCAGGGTCCTGAGTCGTTGAGAGAAGCACCTTCATTGACCAAGAAAAAGAGGAGAAAGTAGAGAAAACAATAACAGATGCAGGTGGTTGTGGACCCCAAGAACATTGAGACGAAGGGTGCTGGAGAGCTGATGAATAAAGCATCGAGTCCATCCACCAATGAACCCACTTATGCCTCTCCTAATAGCGGTGAAACCTCAGACACATCTGTGTGCTCTGACAAACCAAAGCAACACTTGCCATCAACAGTTGCTTGCAACACTCTATCCGCTGATAATAGAACTCACTTTGATCAATCAAGAGTGGATACAACGCTGTCACAACAGGGTGATAAATCTATACCAGTCACATCCGAGAAGAACCATAACAAAATAGCAACAAAACCTCAGGAGAAATGTGAGAACCCCAAGAGCATAAGAAATCCTAGCGTTGACCAATCTTGCTCATCTAGGCTTGAGCCCCCAGACATGCTGAAGCCTAAAGAAACTCTTAGAACTATGCATGAGATAGCAACCAAGCAAGCCCTCGTTGAACATAGAAGTGTCACAGAATGCTTAACTGAGTTGGAGGCTAAGCTCAAAGTGGTCGCGCGTGTCTACGTCCTTGCGGACGTGGGCACGATCCCCAAGGAGCATCTTGGAGATTACTTGACCTTTCCTCTATCATGGGAAGAACAAGAACATCTTAACGGGCACTACGATAGGCTCCTGCATGAACAGATGCGACTCATCCCTGACGAGGAGACTGACGAACTACGCTTAACCGTCATGTTCAATGAAGTGCTCTGCCGACTGAATCTCGTAGACATCGAGCTACTAAAGCGACTGTCAGCAGGCCAGAGTCAATTTGAGCAGCGTTGGTGTGAAAGTCGCGTTGTAATGGCCGAAGTAGGGGCTCAGATCATGACAGTCTCTGAGGAGAGATTGGCCAAATGGCGATCCCAAAGGGACCCAACCTATGTGGCACCAACTTCCCTTCGAGTACTCACTGAGATTCGGGGTACGGACTTAACCGGGACTAGGCTACAGGGCCCTTTGATTGATAAGGTTCTCACTGAGGAGGAGTTACATATTACCAGTAGACTCGGTCAAGGTTCCATGCTACTTGACGTGGCAAAGTATCTATCAGTATTAAGTCAGCTGCCACGAATACTAGATGCATGTGCCACGCTCGGGTACAACCCCGAGTTCTACACTTGGTTCTTATCCTCGTGAAGTGACATGGATTCATAGATATGTATATAAATAACCACTGATTTTTGTGTCACCATGTACAAACAATATCAACACACACAAGCAATGATAGTCAAGCGCAGGGAGAAAAGTCGGGTTGGACAGGCTAGGACCTCAGGTCCTCCTCTCATCACACTTTTGAAAGTCGTGTGACCAGCCCCACCTCCAAGTAGAGGGCATGCAATCCATATTGCCGCCATAGGAGGCCTTGACCAACAACTCTGATGGTGTAGACAGGGTGTAGTCCCTTCCTATACACCTTCTTCCCTTTTTGGTCTATCCTTCCGAGGATGTACCTTGTCCCACTCCACGACAACCAGTCCACGCGACTTGGCATAAACTAATATCCGCTAATGACTGGAGGCAACGCGAACATTAGCATGGGGACCATTCCCCTACAACAAACACCGCATGCCTCACCCCTCCCCTTCTTGTCATATGCGCTTGATAAACCACACTAAAATCCCTTCCATATGAACAATTGTATCCTGTATCAAGGTCTAACCCTTGGTTCACACCTTGCAGGTTTCCTTTTTTGGCGGAACGCATGGAGAATCATGGAGATTTGGCTTGCAAAGACGCTCTTCGCAAGAGACGGGAGCATGTGGCACGCGCCCCTCCACCGGAGCGCTACGTGCCCACCATCAAGAGGTATGCCAAGAAGCAAGGCCCTAAGCGACATTGCCCAGGGCGAAGCCTGAAGAATCCTCGAGTCAAGAAAGTCGAGACTCGAAATACACAACAGGTGGCAGCACTAGTGGTACGCACTCCCAGCTCCCGCTCGGGCCCCAGATGCTCAAAGGTAGAAAGGGCAGCTCAAGAAAGAGAAGAATTTAATGAATTATTTAAAGATATTCTGGAGACGGTAGCGGGCCGGGATTACACCATTCATGTCCCGGCCGACATGTTTCCTGCTCACCCCCACGAGAGTCCCACACCAGCAGAGCCCCAATCATCCGACCATCCAGACTCTCCCCGCCTCGTACAAATCGAGTAGCCCATAATGCACAAGGGGCTTATCAAATGATAACTGGCCAGGACTTTTTGCTTTTAAATGGTTAAGTGTTTCCGACTTATTAAGTGTTGATATGTTCGTGACTTGTATGAACTTATCATATCTGCGTTTAATATATGCTACATCTTTAGCAAAAGAAAAAGCTAATCAAGCGTAGGTGATAAATATCTAGTCAACACCATAGAATTCAAATAAGTGATGTCTCCTTGCATTGCACTGGTTTATTATAGTTGCGGCATACACAATGCATATGCTCTCATGAAGCGACAAGTGGATGCAGGATAATACAGGTCCTTGTGCGAAAATGCTCAATGCCCAATCACCGCAACACCCACAACCCCACAACGAGCCGCAGCAAAGCTACGCTGCCGAAAGCACCCTTGCCAATCGCCCACATTGCATGGCCCACAAAACATTCCTAGGCCACGCCCCCTTTCTAGGTCAGGCTCTATAGTTGGATCACGGCAGTCGTTACCTCAATTGCATCAACATCGGATGTGCCGCAAGGAGGGTTGCAATATCTCAAGTGTATCTCCCCCTTTCGCCAATTGCTTCTCTAACAGCGAGGCTAGGGCACCATCATCATTGTACTATTCATTTTCTGAGCCTTCGAAGCTTGACATTTTCCAACCCATTGAAAGGCTGATAGCCTCAACATATTGTAATGGTTGTACTCAGACAAAAAAAAAAAAGAAAAGAAAAGAAAGAAAAGAAAAGAAAAGAAAAGAAAAAGAAGTGAATGGAAAAATAAGAAGCACCCACGATCATAGCACAGTACCTAGGGGTCCTCAAATTAGGTACGTCTGGTGACCTTGGTCAACCGGCTTCGTCCCTAGTCCCCTAGCCCCTTACAATCACCCACAATTGTTCAGGGCACATCAAGGGCAGGATATACCTGAGGAGCTTGTCTCACCTAGGGTTAGACCTGTCACCCTGACCCATTTGCACAATTTCCTTTTGCACTCTGCCTTAGTACCATTGCAATCAGTGGTGATAAACACCGCACGATTGGCCATGAAAAGTACATTGTACTCATCAAGCAAGTCCAATAGTTTCCAGCTACTGAAAGTGCGGTGTCCCTGTATTCAATTATGCTCCGTCGTGCAGTCACAATGCAAAGGATGTCTCATATACCTTCACGTGTACTTCTTCTCAACATGGACAACTTTGCTTCATCCACACATTGTTATGAGAAACTAGCCCACGGTCTTCTAACTACGTAATATCTAAGTATGCACGAGCACTCACATAATATTTGCACCGAAGTATATCCACAATTTGGGTCCTCAAGTGCAGGACAATACTCTCAGCTTGCTTAGAGTTCGACCTGTCTCCCAAACTAATCAAATATGTCTTGTGCACGATAAGAAGACTAGCACTACCCCTTAGGGAGAGATCACACGAGAGGTTTTCAAATTGCAGGTATTGAAGCCTCCAACGAAATTTCAATCGCTCTTTACCGACACCCAACTTCGAATGCTTATCCCTTACTATCCGACAAGCCCGCAAAAAATCGTCATGTCCAGAATCCCCAACAAACCAACACTTGTGCTAGCCATCAATGCAATCCCCAACATAGAATAGCCCTACCACCAACTCCAACAACCGTCCACCAGCCACCTTGGCCGCCAACAGGCCCCCAGGACCTTCTACCACACCACCACCAACACTCCTTCACGGAAACCACCGGCGTCCTTGTCACCGACGTCTTCGGTGCATGCTACAACCTGCTACCTACGACGGTGAGTGCCATGGGACTGACACTCATCTAGGAGGGGGTAATGTTAACCCCAACACGAAGAAAGCAAAAGGAAGTGGAAAAGACGCAGGGCAAAGGCGGAAAATAGGTAGCCCGACTGAAGAAAGAAAATGAGAAAAGGCCAAAAGTGCAAGGGCAACCTCAAAAGTCCAAGGCAAAGGCAAAAGGGGAAAGGCACATTTTAAAATAAAAAGGCGCACCCTGAAATCTTGTAAAAGAGCGCCGGGCTCTCACCCATGCAATTTGTAAATGTAGATGGGCGGTGGAAAGGAAGCTAGGAAGATAGAAGGACAATGGGAAAAAGGGCATGGGCTATGGCCGGCTATGTAAAAAAGGGAAAAAGGGGATGACCGCCCAAAAGGGATTTAGGGTTTTGTATATAAAGTTGAAAAGTGAATGAGAAGCTCATTCTTGTGTGTGGCCAAAAGTAGCTCTCCTCTTCTTCTTCTTCTTCTTCTTCTTCTTGCTTGCTTGAGCTTGTGCTTGAGAGAGGGAGTGTGAGAGTGTGAGGGAGTGAGTGTGTGAGGGTGAGGGACCGAGGAGGAGAAGCTCTCCATCTTCTCCTCTCTTCTTCTCTTCTCTTCTCTTCTCTTCTCTTGCTCGCGGTAATGGAGCTTGGAGCTTGGAGCGGGAGGATTGAGCTTGCTTGAAGCTTGCACTTGGATTGTGGAGCTACCGAAGTGCGCGGGAGAGGAGGTAACTCGAATGGCACAGAGGTAAGCTCACTACACCCGTAGATATGGATGGCGCGTCGGTTATGTGAGAGGTAGCCATTAGTGCTCGGCTTGGGACGCTTGAAACAATAAGCGGTCCGGGGGTCTTGGCGGTTGAGTGAAAGCTCCCACAACCTCTTTCTCAAGCCTATCAGTCAAGGGAGCCACAATAGTGACATAATGCCTAATGAATCAGCGATAGAATGATGAGAGACCAAGAAATCCTCTAAGTGAAGTGGTATTTGCAGGTGTGGGCCAGTCTTTTATACACTGCACTTTCTTAGGATCAACCCTAATTCCATCTTCACTAACAATGTGCCCCAGGTATTCCACTTTTGTCTCCATGAAATAACATTTTGTCTCCTTGGCAAAGAGTCTATGCTGCCTCAATACATCAAACACCTGCTTCATATGCCAAAGGTGATCCTTTAGTGATCTACTATAGATGAGGATGCCATCAAAGAAAACCAATACAAATTTGAAAAGAAAGGGCTGAAGTATTTTTTCATTAAGCTTTGAAAGGTGGCCGGTGCATTAGTTAACCCAAAAGACATAACCAAGAAATTATAAAGCCCTCGATCAGTCTGAAATGTTGTTTTGACCTCATCCCCTACCCTCATGCGGATCTGGTGATAGCCTGACCTCAAATCTATATTTGTAAAGTACTTACCCCCTTGAGCTCATCTAGCAAGTCATCTATGCGTGGAATGGGGTACCTGTTCTTCACAATGATCTTATTAAGATCCCTGTAGTCTATGCACATCCTGAAAGATCCATCCTTCTTTTTGACCAATAACTAGTGAAGAACTAGGCTCAATAAATCCCATGTCTAGTAATTCTTTGACTTGTTTGGCAACTTCTTCTCTTTCACACCTACACAATCTATAAGATGGCTTGTTCACAAGCTTTGAGTGAGGCTCCAAATATATGGGATGATAAACCGCCCTATTAGGGGGTAGTGTTGTAGGTACTTGGAAGAGGTCCTTGTACTCTTCTAAAAGAGCGCTCAATGCTGAATTCTTTATTGTTTTAGTGGACTAATATGAATTTTCTTTATTTGACTACAATACAAATATTTGGGACTGTCTCTTGAACTCTTTCTTGAGTTGTTTGCTGGTAATGAGCTGAAATTCAATGTTATTTTGAATTCCCTACAAGTGAATGAGCTATCCCGCACTAACAAACTCCATATACAGCAAGGAAAAATCCATGGTTATAGTGGCCAAAGTTTTCAGCCAATCACAATCCAAGACAACATCTATAGGCCCATTTCCAATGCAATTAAATTCATTTGTTGTCCAAAATTTTCAGCAAGCTAAATATGAATAGTAGGGCATACTTGAGTGCTAATTTATTCATCCCCATTGGCAACTTGTACCTTCAATGGCTACTATAAATCAATGGGAAAACACTTTAGCTTGTCCATGACTTCTCTATTAATGAAACTATGAGTGATACCACTATCTACAACTATAAACACATCCTTCCCATGAACTTTTCCCTTAATATGCAATGTATTAGGGTTTCTAGATCTTGTCCAAGCATCCATAGATATGTTATAAATAGTGGCAGCATGTATTTCAACATGTAGTTCATTCTTTCTACCCATATCCTATGATACATGACCACCGGAGTCAAAAGGAAAAGAGTTAGTTGGATCAAAGAACTCTTCTTGACCAAATTCATCAGCATCATCCGTTTCAGCAGTCATCATAAAAGCATGTGCATCCTCAGGGTCCTCCTCTGAGTCCTCAAATACCAACATGTTGTGAACCCATGCCTTAGTGTTTCTAAAAACACATTTTGAGGCATGATCAGTTGTATACTTCTCACCACACTTGAAACAAAGCCCTTTTTCCTTTCTTTCTTTATACAAATCCATGGGAATGAACTTTGCACTGCCAAAGGCTGAAGCATTTTTATTCTTGTTGTCCCCTTGCCTATTATCCATTCTCAGGCTGTTTGGTGTCCTGAAATTACTTTGTGTTCTTGAGGCATTAAAAGTGGGATATGTGGGGATCTTAGGAGTGTTGAATGGTGCATTACCACCACCATAACTTGCCCCAAACTGTCCCGGCCTTAGAGTACCCCTTTGCTGCCCAAAATGTGACTCCATAGGTCACATTTTGAGAACACTGGTGCATTACCACCACTATAACTTGCCCCAAACACTTACTGAGATGCTCCTCTTTGTTGTCCATGATGAAATGAAGCATCCTGGCGATAGTTACAAGAGTATCTCTCAGCCACCTCAATAGCTTTGAACAAATCCGATGGATTTTGAGCTAAAACATCAGCCGAGAGTTGGGGATCCAGCCCATGCATATACTTCCTACAGGTGTAGATAGGGTGCAAATCCTTCCAAGTGGATGATCACTACACGGCAAGATGTCAAAATAATCCTCAAGCTTGGAGAGCCACTCTTTGAGTTTAGCTAGAGATGATGATTGACCATTGAATTTTGAGAAAATAATATTGTCTCCCAGTTCTCTTTCATGATTAGGTGGTTGTCCCATATATCCAAACTAAGGCTGATCCATGTGGCTGCCCAAAAATGATCCATTGTTAGAGTAATTCCTGCCAAAAGATGGCTGAACTCGCATAGATAACATGGGCCCTTGTGATGACTAGAAACTACCCCTCATTCCATTGTTCATGGGCTCCTCTTGCCTATGTGAAGGCTCTTCCTATTCAAAAGTGTTGTTAGGGATGCCCGCTCTCCCCAAAATAACTTGGGAGTTCATATATGCTGCATTCACTGATGGGCCAGTCACTCTTTCAGCATGCATACCCAACATACCCTCATGTTCCTTCCCTTTCAGTTGGAATTCCATCCACTTAGTGAGATGGATATCAAGGGTGTCCATAGTGGTGTTCATTTGACCAATGCCTTCCATCGATTCTCGATGCCTCTCACCATGCCTTGTCTCATGTGAACCGAGGGTGTTAGTGAGTGCCCTGAGGCTCCCCACATCATGAGAGTAATATTCATATTCCACCTTAGGGTCAGTTTCATCCCTCGGGGTGTGTGCATCCCTTATTTGTTGCTGGATGTCATCATTTGCCTTTGCTTTTCCCTTATTCCTTGCCATGGTTAGGTGCAGTCCCATTAGATCACCTGTCACTATTTTGCCTGTAACTTGAGCTAGGAAGCTCCGATTGACCTAGTTTTTTGTTCAAGTCGGAGCCAAGGATGCGCTCTTCAAACTGAGCATAAAATGTGCCCCCAATTTTAATATATAAAATTCTGTAATAGGAAAAATACTGTTGTATTGTGCAATCCAGCACCCTGTCTACACCTGTAGGAGACCTATTTTGACCTAAAAGTATCTTGTAGAGTCCAAATAGATCTCCAAAACTGATCAAATCCCTTGGTAGGACTTGTTGGCACTCTGTAATACCTGCACATCAGTTTCTGGGAGTAGGTATACTTTTGTAAAAGCAAGCAAATTGCTTACAACACCTTGTGGGGGTCAAGAAAGGGGTTGCTATGGATCAACTTGTCAATGCATGACTAAAGGGTCATCCCACATGGCATAATACATTGCCCAATCATGAAATTCACTTTTTTCAAGCTTATTCCAAAACTGAGCATGTCATCAACATCTCTTAGCATGATTTCCCCATGCATAGGCATCTCCCATACATTCCAAGCATTGTATTCATAGCCATTGACTGCATATGTATTCTCATGTCTGCAAATACATCCTTAGTAGTATTTTTCATACATTTGGAGCCAATAATACATCCATACATCAGCAAATACATCTACATCACTGCCAAGTCAATATCTTGGATCTTCAAGAGGGTACCTGCACCTGCAAGAAACTTCGAGCTCTACATCACCGGGAGGTGAGAAAAGTTCCCCCCGGGCCGGGTTGTGCGTCCCTTTAGGGTCTTTGATGGCAAGGGGGGTCACCCCTCTTTTGTCTTGCCACCTCGCCTAGCATCGGGCTTTTCCTCACCTAGGATATACATGGCAGACATTTATTATTAAGCAACCAGCATGATGTGCATTACAAATTGAGGATTGGGCCTTTAATGATCAATAAGGAAAATGGGATGCAAAAAGGGGTTACCTCTGCAAATCAGTGAATCACTAATTGCATCACTTACCCTTTCTTACCATTTTTGGCTTAGTGATCAAGAATCAAAACCAAGCACAATTATGGGTTAGGAGTTAAATTTGCAGCCAATAGGAAAGAAATTTGAAGTGTGCTCAGTCATGCATCCATTTCAAGAAGTGCATAATGGAAGAAGGCAAGTAATAGGTGATCCATAGCTTCAGCCTAATAATCTCTCCAAGCAAGAGGTTGGGCTCAACAAGTGGTTGGAGAAGAGAGACTAAGACCCATGAGACATACCTTGCTTAAGCTTGGGGAAGAGGTAGTGGTTGCCCATTGCAAAGAATTCATGGTTGTCCTTTTACCTCCAATGCCTTCATATTAAAGCAAGAACTCCCTCCATCACCTTTGGATTCCTCAGTGAGAAGTGGCTCTTTGTCTCATTCCCCTTGGTTCTAAGCACTACTTCAGACAACCACCATGGAGATGACAATGGGATACATTCGACCTTTGCATCTCGCTCTATGTGGACATCTTTGCCAAGGTATCGGATGCCCGAGCATGAGATAGTGAAGGAGGCTGCAGATCAGATCGCCGACGAGCTGATGCTGGATGGGAACCCACACCTCAACTTGAGTGGACTACAGACTGGGCTATAGAGCTTGACAAATGGAAAAAAAATTATAGTTTTGCTCTTAAGGGAGATGCATTAAAAGCTATTGACCTTCTAAACTAGCTAGATTCAAACCTGCTACTCAAGAACAAAGATGCTCTCTTTGATCTTTTAACCCTTCGTTTTGTTGAGCTTGTTCGAGCCAAGAACTGTACAAGTGCCTTGGAATTTGCTCAAAGGGAGCTGACACCATTTGGGAAACTTCAAAAGTACACTAAAAAGCTCCAAGATTTTGTGACCTTATTAGCTATGAGGAGTCAGAAAAATCTCTTGTTTTTGAACTACTCAGCATCATGGAGCATCAACAGAATGTTGTAGATAGTTTGAATCGGGTGGTCTTAGACCATCATAAGATTCTGAATAAAACAACATTGGAGAAACTTTCTTAGCAACTTGTTGTTGTGTAGAGCTATTTGAATCACGAGCATACTAAGAAGGAGGGAGCGTATCAGATATCGATGAGCTGATGCTGGATGGGAACCCACACCTCAACCTGGCCTCCTTCGTCACAGCCTGGATGGAGCCCTTGGATGGAGCCCGAGATCGACAAGCTTATCCTTGGCTCTCTCAAAAAAAAAACATCAACATGGACGAATACCCTGTCACCACTGAATTGTAGGATCGATGTGTAAACATGATAGCCAGGCTCTTCAATGCTCCATTGAAAGATGGAGAGCAAGCAATTGGCGTTGGTATCGTAGGCTCAGAAGCTATAATGCTTGTAGGTCTAGCTTCCAAAAGAAAATGGCACTTCTCCTATGTCAGGGAAAAGATATGAATCTCATACCAGACATGCCGTCTTGCAGAGGGCACTGGAGGGCTCAATCCAAAATCCCCTTACGATTGCCCAATGACATAACTTTTGATCGTGAATCTGATGCCCAATCATTGCCTTCCACACAACTCCACCATATGCAAAGTGTGTCAGTTGTAGCAATGTGCTGATGCCCAATTTTTGCCTCCCACACAACTCCACCATATGCAAAGTGTGTTAGTTGTAGCAGCGTGTTGTCATTGGGGGACCGCGTTCGCTATGGCGTGCCAAAAGAAGATGCAGATGTGTTAGAAGATGATTCTGACTTGTGCTTGTGGTGTTGGGAAGTGAGAGATCGGAAGTCGCTGCCAGATAGCCTTGCCAAAACTGACAGTGAGGACATGATTTGCTTTCTGTTAGTCAATGGTAGCAAAAGATGAGTGCTAAAGAAGCCAATAGAGAGGTGAAGTCAAGAAAGAGGCCTATGCAAGGCTATGGAGACTTATGCAATAGTGAGAGAGAGGGAAAGGGAGAATATGAATCAAGAAGAAGCTTTCCTTGAAAGTAGTTTTAGTCAAAATTCCCTTTAAGTCCTATGAGCCTCCAACTTGGCCATGGTGAAATTTCCAAGAAAGGTTGCCATCTTTGTGGTCTTTCAATGGTGCGCAGATCGGTCGCAGATAGCTCATGTAGTGAATCCCTGAAGGTCCCCAAGAACAATGAACTCTACCTTTTTGCACAAAAAACCATGTAAAAGAATGCACGACAAGAGGCAAGAGACAAATTGGGTTCAATCTCCCCCATGCCTTGTGTGAGCGCTTCACAAAGCATGTATTTTATGTATATTTCCATCTTCATGCTCAATAATAGCCCAATTTACAAAAATATGACAAGCTTTTAGCTTTTGAGTTTGCTTTCTACAAAAATAGGAAAATAAAGCTAATGGACGGTGCCCATAGAGTCTGGCACGCCCAATCTCAATGTCCAAATAGAAATAACATATCCGGGCGCATAGGCGCATACAAAATAATAATCAATAATCAATGTCTCAATAGACATAACAAAATATAGGCGTGGCGCCTATCAAAATATAAACCAAAGGTCGAATACTCGCTAGACTCCAATGCTTTCATCCGCCACTGCTGCTATCTCTACACATCAACTGAAGCATTCACAATCGTTAGTAAAATAATACAATTAAACTGACAAAAGTGAATACCTAGCAGTCTTCAGCTACATAAATAAATCAACTGGTTAGAAATAAATCCTAACCTTAATTTATTACGAGTGCGCACTCTAAACTCATAAACGTTTATTAATTTAATATGTATTTTGCGGAATCACCCGCTATGGAATCACCCACGTACACACTAAATTAATGAAATGCCCGAAAAGGACAGGCGTCCCCATCAACTTCTCGCACAAAGAATCCTCTTTGTGTATGAGCCCCGGTCATCTAAGTTTACGGAATCCACCGTAAAACCTCACGGAATCCACCGTGGCACGGAATCCACCGTGGAATATGCCTCCTGGCATCATACCCTCGGGGTGGGATAGCAATTGACCTCAATTGCTATTAGCTCAATGTGGAGCTAACAGAGTGGGGAAAGCATTTAAGTCTCTAGCGTGCATCCATTGTGCTTCCTCTACAGGATGGTTCTTAAATTTTACTAAATATCTAGAATACCTTCGGCCAGTTCTAGTGGTCATGTAGTCAGTGTCTATGATGGCTTCTGGTTCAAGTATTTCAGTCTCTTCTTCTAATAAAGGTGGGTTTTTATAAACATGGTGGATAGGTAATTGGCCTCTAAATGGTCTCAATAAACTAATGTGAAATGTATTGTGAATTTTCCAATGAGATGGTAATTCTAACTTGAATGCATTATCATTAATCTTATGAATAATTCTAAATGGTCCATAGAATCTAGGAGCTAATTTGACAACTGGATGTCTATCTACACTTTGTAATCTACGTTTTTCTATTCTAAGCCAAACATAATCATCAACTTTGAAATTCATGGCTTGTCTTTTCTTGTTGGCTTGTCTGGTATATGATTGTTGGGCTTTAGCAATCATATCCTTAACCTCATCAAAAATACTGTTATGCATAGTAGCAATATCATCAGCACTCTGAATTCTATTAGACAAAGATGCAACAGGTGTAGATAATCTATATCCATAAATGACTTCAAAAGGTGCTTTCTTTGTAGATGTGTGTGGTGTATTGTTATATGCAAACTGTAATAAATGTAAATGAGTGTCCCATGTCTGAGGTTTAGAGATAGTGTATGCACGTAAAAGATCTAGAATGCTGCTATTTGTGGCTTCTGTTTGTCCATTTGTTTCTGGATGAAATGCAGATGAGAAATCAATCTTTGTGCCTAGATTTGCAAACAGTGTAATCCAAAAATTATTACAAAATCTAGAATGTCGATCTGAAATAATCACTTTTGGCAATCCATGGTTAGTAAAAACAGTTTTCAAAAATAACTGTGTTGCTTGTGATGCTGTTAAAATTTTCTTACATGCAATGAAATATGCTTGCTTACTAAATCTATCTACAATTGTCCAAATCATGTCATGGTTAGATTTAGTATTTGGTAAACCAGTAATGAAATCCATAGATATATGTTCCCAAGGTTTAGATGGAATAGACAAAGGCATTAATAATCCATACTGTTTACCATGATGTCTCTTTATTCTTTGACAAATCAAACATTCAGAAACGAAATTAGATACATCTGCATCCATATGCGGCCAATAAAAATCTTCAGTTAACATGCGTAATGTAGATATAATACCTCTATGACCTTGATATGGGGGACAATGAATTTCATTCAAAACAAAAGATCGGAATGGAATAGTAACACATAGTCTCTTTTCAAAAAACATAAATCCATCATTATATGACAATGAATCAATAGGAATGAAATTATTTTGAACTAATTTTTGCCAATCAGAATGAAAAGTAATATCCTGGTGATATGTATCTTTCATAGCAATCAAAGAATCAAAAGATATGATAGAAATATTATGAATTGCAGGTCTTCTACTCAATGCATCAGCATCTACATTTTCTTTTCCAGGTTGGTATTGAATGATAGGATGAAAACTTTGAATGAAGGAAGCCCATTTGATATGACGGTCAGAAATTTGGGGTTGGCTAAGTAGATGTCTAATGCTTTGCTGGTCGGTCTTTATCATGAATTCTGAACCCATTAAATAGTGCTTCCACTGTTTTAATGCTTGTACAACTGCTAATAGTTCCTTGTCATAAGTGGAATATTTGAGCTCAAAGGGTTTCAGCTTAGAACTAGAATATGCTATTGGATGATTGTCTTGCATTAGTACAGCTCTTATTCCTGATCCGCTAGCATCGGTCACAACTAGAAAGAATGATCTGTTAAAGTCAGGCAATTGTAGAACAGGGGCATTAGTTAATGCACGTTTCAGTAAATCAAAGGATTTCTGCTGAGTTTCAGTCCATTGATAAACAATTCCTTTCTTAAGAAGTTTGGTTAATGGTAAAGCAAGTAATGAGAAATTACGCACATTTTTAGGAACAGGCCAATGCAATATTGCATCAATTTTCTTAGGATCAACTTTAATTCCTTCTTTTGATACAATATGACCTAAATATTCTATTTCTGTCTTAAAAAATTCACTCTTTTCAGGATTTGCAAACAATTGATTTTCTTTCAGTAATTGAAAAACTAATGATAAATGCTCATAATGCTCTTTTTCACTTTGACTAAACACCAAAATATCATCAAAGAAAACAATCACACAATACTGATATTTCAGAAAGATACGGTTCATCATTCTACTGAAAGTAGCAGGTGCATTAGTTAATCCGAATGGCATGACTAAGAATTCGTAATGGCCAAACTGTGTTCTGAATGCAGTCTTAAATATGTCAGATCTATCTAGCCTCACCTGATGATATCCAGACTTAAGGTAAATTTTACTAAATATAGAAGATCCTTGCAGTTTGTCCATAAGGTCATCAACTCTAGGTATAGGATACCTATTCTTTACAGTGATCTTATTTAATGCTCGGTAGTCAATACACATACGATAGGTATTATTCTTTTTCTTGACTAAGAGTACAGGTGCACCGAATGGAGAACTGCTAGGTCGAATTAAGCCTCTATTTAGTAATTCTTCAACTTGACTCTGGATTTCTTTTTGCTCTATTTGATTGTGCCTATATGGTGCTTTGCAAGGTGGTTGTGTGCTAGGGATTAAATCAATCTTATGGTCTTCTGGACGTGAAGGTGGTAAACCTGGTGGTAGGTCTTCTGCAAAACAGTCCTTAAAATATGCAAGAAATTCCTTATGCCTAGGGGGATGAATGTGGTGTAGGCATACCTGGTAAAGTGTCGAAAGTAGTAGTAGGATCATCCTCATCTTCAGTAAAATCTGGCATATCCTCATGCTCGTCCTCGTCCATGGCTCCAAGGTAGTTGATATGTGCTGATGGCTTCTTTGAATGACAATTTGCTGCGAGATGCCATGGCTGGTGACACTTATAGCATACTATTGGCTTGACTTTGGTTACATTATTTGCAATGGCTGGAAGTCTGGGTACATTTGGATTTGCTTGTGGAATAGGCTTTGGATTTGGATTGACAGTGGATGGTAATGCAGGTGGTTTAGGCCAATTCTTGCAGAAAGATGGTGATAAGAAACGACCTGGATTAAACCTTCTAAAATTGGAATTGAATTGTTTAGATCCATAATTACCGTTGGCTTGGAATTGTTGTGGTCGTCTATCTCTTCCGCGTAACTTATCTTCAGTGTCGTGAGCTAAGGAGATGGCATCTTCAAGGGTAGCAGGCTTGAACATGTTCACTTCAGCGTAGTAATGTCCAAGGAGTCCAGACATATACTTCCGCTTATGTGTCGTCTCTGGTACATCTTCAAGCATGCGTAGCTGTAGGAGTGCATTCCAAAAATGCTCTGTATACTGTGGAATAGGCTCACGATCTCGTTGTTGAAGTAAATCCCATTGCTTGATAGCCTTCTCATGAAATTGCGGTGGAAGGAAATTCTGCATGAACTTCTTCTTGAAATCTTCCCAAGTAGCAGGACATTCTATGCTCTTGCGTACTACAGTCCACCATAGTGATGCTCTGTCTATCAGATGATTAGTAACACACTTGATTTTATCTTTTTTTGGATAAGTTTCCTCATGGAAATAGTCATCAAACTGGCTAATGAATGATAAAACAGTCTTTCCTTCTCGTATGCCATTGAAAGTGCGAAATTTGAAACTTCGTTTACTTATCTTGGATTCCTTGCGAATGGTGTGTGCTTCAAGAGTGGCGTCGATGGTACGACGAATCAAATCTTCAGCTTGAGGTTCTTCGTTATCGGTGGACGCTCTTTGTAGTTGTGTCAATTACGCTTGCAATGCTTGCCTAGCCCTTCGCTCTTCTTCCAATTGTAACATGATTAGATCTAGCTTTTGTTCCATGGTAGGCTCAGGTAAGTCGTCTTCAGCCATAGGATCATCCATATGTGGGGTAGTCATCCTGTAAAACTTAACAAACCTTTCTCACTCAAAATCAGATTAGCGGGATGAGCGTAGCTCAAATTCGGGGTTACAAGGCTATGTATTTTTTGGGTATTTCTTTCTCAATTTTCAAAAAATTTGCAATATTTCTGTATCTGTTTGCTGAAAGTACTTCAACGAACTTGTAGATAGGTAAAACAGCTTGCTGCGAACAACTTTCCAGTTCAAGGTTTTTGCATACGAACACGTCTTCTATGAGTTTTAAGCACTAGTCAGTTCTGATTTAGTCTGACTTGCAGAGTTGTAAACTTAGCAGATTTGCAGAGTTGTTGACTTGTTGAACTTAGGCCGACTTGCTGAACTTACAGGACTTGATTCCTTGTGACTTGCTGAATTTGACTTTTGCAGTGCAGGACCTGGAGTTTGTCAACTTGTGTGTCTTGTCAGACTTGCAGAGAGCTTAATAACTTAAGCTTAAGCTTAATAAGCTTAATGGAGGACTAGCAGGGCAGCGTCAAATTTTCGTGGGGGGGGGCGTTTTTTGGCCGCGCGGAATTTTCGGAGGGTCTTCTGAGGCCACGATGAAGATTTTGAAGCAATTAAGCTTCTTTAATACCCTTTAGCTTTATAATTAAGCTTTTGATTAAGAGGATTAAGAGTTTTTCTCACTGTTTCTTCACGACTTGTATGTGAGGATGTAGGAGTGGTCCTCCGCCTGCAGAGCCTGGTCCTTCGCGATCTGACAATAGAAACAGGGGTTCTTGATCGCCAGAAGTCTGCCTGTATCGACGGTTCGCGATGTGATTGACTGTAGAGCCCGTTTGTTCCTGGAGCTCCGCCTTCGCCCGAGATTGGTAGCGATTGGAAGCTCTTGATCTCTGCTCCGCTCTGATACCACTGGTGCGCAGATCGGTTGCAGATAGCTCACGTAGTGAATCCCTGAAGGTTCCCAAGAACAATGAACTCTACCTTTTTGCACAAAAAACCATGTAAAAGCATGCACGACAAGAGGCAAGAGACAAATTGGGTTCAATCTCCCCCATGCCTTGTGTGAGCGCTTCACAAAGCATGTATTTTATGTATATTTTCATCTTCATGCTCAATAATAGCCCAATTTACAAAAATATGACAAGCTTTTAGCTTTTGAGTTTGCTTTCTACAAAAATAGGAAAATAAAGCTAATGGACGGTGCCCATAGAGTCTGGCACGCCCAATCTCAATGTCCAAATAGAAATAATATATCCGGGCGCATAGGCGCATACAAAATAATAATCAATAATCAATGTCTCAATAGACATAACAAAATATAGGCGTGGCGCCTATCAAAATATAAACCAAAGGTCGAATACTCGCTAGACTCCAATGCTTTCCTCCGCCACTGCTGCTATCTCTACACATCAACTGAAGCATTCACAATCGTTAGTAAAATAATACAATTAAATCGACAAAAGTGAATACCTAGCAGTCTTTAGCTACATAAATAAATCAACTGGTTAGAAATAAATCCTAACCTTAATTTATTACGAGTGCGCACTCTAAACTCATAAACGTTTATTAATTTAATATGTATTTTGCGGAATCACCCGCTATGGAATCACCCACATACACACTAAATTAATGAAATACCCGAAAAGGACAAGCGTCCCCATCAACTTCTCGCACAAAGAATCCTCGTTGTGTATGAGCCCCGGTCATCTAAGTTTACGGAATCCACCGTAAAACCTCACGGAATCCACCGTGGAATATGCCTCCTGGCATCATTCAATGCTGTACCTGTCCTGATGTACCTGTGCATCTGAGTAACTAAGGTTCCTGAACTAAAAGAAACTAAAACTAGAGGGAGGGGAGAAAGAAGAAGGGACCAAACATCTAGGCTCTGATACCACTTGTCAAGAAGAAGACAGGAGAGAGAGTGCAGAAGAGAAAGAAAGACTGCAGGAAGAGAGAGAAAGAGAGTGACAGGGAGAGAGAAATACTAGAAAAGGAGAGAGAAAGATAGAAAGAGAGAGAAAGAAGCCATGAAAGCTTGGAGAGAGAGGTAAAGATGAAAGGCGACTTGCATTATTATCTCATTCCCAAAAATCAAGTTCCTAATCCCAAAAATCAAGTTCCTAACACCTTATATACTAGCCAGTGTAGCTAGTATTTTCCCATTATTAAATCCCCCTCTCTTATAGGTCCAGCTCTTAAAGATGATGCTATGGATTAATTAATCAAGGGCATGCATTTTTTGAGGTTGAATTTGACAAAAATCAACGCAAATGTCAAAAAATTGGATGTCAAGGTAGAATAGAAGGGTCAAGCAACAGCCCAAAGGCCGTATAGAGAAGTATACAAGAGGAGATGCATTTGGTGTAACAATTTACAACATGAAAAGTGAGATTGTACAGCCTAGCGTGAAGCAGAAGAAAAAATGTTAGTCTTTTGGAAAGATGGAAAAATACATGCAACACAAACTAGTCTTCCAATAGAGCCAAATTTTGGAAATGGTGGCATGTAGAATAGGTTGGAAGAGATGGCAACAACAAAGATAACATTTGTTGCCATAGATGCAGCCACATATTGGTGCATAGATCGGATGTTGTATGTACGCGTAGTGAGAGCTGGAAGGTTCCCAAGAACAAAAGAACTCTAATTTTGTACAAAAAACAAAAGAGAAAGCTTGCATGACATGAAGCAAAAGACTAATTGGGTACAATCTCCTCCCATGCCTTGTGTGAGCGCTCCAGAAAGCATGTATTTGATATATTATTCATCTCCAAGCTCAAAAAATAGCCCAATTTACAATTAGCACACTTTAGTTTTTGTGTTTGCTTTTGTCCCACTAAAGAATTAAAGCTATTGGGTGCCCAAAGAGTCGGGCGGTACACAAATACAATGTCCAATATAAATATTTAAATTGTGCATCCATGCGCATACAAAATAATAAATAAATATTAGGCGCTTCAATAAATAAGCGCGTCAAAATAAAAATTGGCACCACGCCTAAGATGCATGCCCATAAAAAATGATAATAACTTGAATACACGCTATTGCCCAGTGCTTCCCAACGCCACCGCTGCCTGCTCTACACATCAACAGAAGCATTCACAGTTGTTAGAAATTAATAAAATTAAACTGACAAAAGTGAATACCTAGCAGTCTTCAGCTACAAAATTTATAAACTGGTTAGAACTAAATCCTAACCTTAATTTATTACGAGTGCGCACTCTAAACTTATAAACGTCTATTAATTTAAATATGTATTTTGTGGAATCACCCGCTATGGAATCACCCACTTGCACATTAAATTAACAAGATGCCCGAAAAAGACGTCTCCATCGACTTTTCGCACAAGGAATCCACCTTGTGTATGAGCCCTGGCAATAAATAAAATTTTACGGAATCCACCGCAAAACCTCACGGAATCCACCATGGAATATGCCTCCTAGCATCATACCCCCAGGGTGGGATAGCAATTGTCCTCAATTGCTATTAGTTCAATTTGAAGCCAGTAGTGAGAGATAAGCACTTAGGTCTCGAGCGTGCATCCATTGGGCCTCTTCAACAGGATGATTTTTAAACTTAACCAAATATCTAGAATATCTATGGCCAGTTCTAGTGGTCATAAAGTTAGTATCTAGAATAGTTTTAGGCTCAAGAATTTCAGTTTCTTCTTTTAGCAAGGGAGGGTTTTCATAGAGGGTGTACAAGTAATTGGCCTCTAAAAGATCGTAATAAACTGATATGAAAAGTGTTGTGGATTTTTCAGTGTTGTGGTAATTCTAGTTTAAATGCATTGTCATTGATTTTGTGAATGATCTTGAAAGGTCCATAAAATCTAGTAGCTAACTTTACAACAGGGTGTTTGTCAACACTTTGTAATCTTTGCTTTTCAATTCATAGCCAAACATAATCATCAACTTTGAAACTCATAGCTCTTCTTTTCTTGTTGGCTTGTTTTGTGTATGATTGCTGGGCTTTGGCAATCATATCTTTAACTTCATAAAAAATAGTAGCATGCATGTTAGTAATATCATCAGCAGCTTGAACTTTGTTTGACAATTATGTAACAGGTGTAGGTAATCTATATCCATAAATAAATTTAAATGGTGCTTTTTGTGTAGTTGTATGTGGTGTGTCATTGTATGCAAACTCAAGTAAATGTAATGTTTGTGGTTTTGAAATTATGTATGCACGTAAAAGATCTAAAATGGTACTATTAGTAGCTTCTGTTTGCCCATTTGTTTTAGGATGAAATGAAGATGAAAAATCAATCTTTTTTCCTAAGTTAGAAAACAAAGTAATCCAAAAATTATTGCAGAATCTAGAATTACGGTCAGAAATAATTATTTTTGGTAAACCATGATTAGTGAAAACAGTTTTCAAGAACAATTGAGCAGCTTGAGATGCAGTTAACATTTTCTTGCATGGAATTAAATATGCTTGTTTGCTAAACCTATCAACAATAGTCCAAATCATATCATGATTAGCCTTAGTGTTAGGAAAACCAGTGATAAAGTCCACTGAGATCTATTCCCATGGCCATTCTCTGGAATTGGTAAAGGTATAAATAATCCATATTGTTTACCATGGTGTCTTTTAACTCTTTGACAAATTAAGCATTTAGATACAAAGTTAGATATGTCAGATTCCATGTGTGGCCAATAAAAATATTCAATCAGTGTACACAAAGTAGAAATAATTCCTCTATGGCCTTGGTATGGGAGACAATGAATTTCATGCAAAACAAATGATCGAAATGGAACAGTTACACATATTCTTTTTTCATAAAACATAAATCCATCAATGCAAGACAATGAATCAATGGGAATCCAGTTATTTGCAACTAATTTATTCCAATCAACTTGAAAAGTAGGGTCTTGGTCATAAGTATCTTTCATAGGGAGAAGAGAGTCAAAAGATATCACATAAATATTATGAATAGTCGGTCTTCTACTTAAAGCATCAGCAACAACATTCTCTTTTCCGGGTTGATATTGTATGAGTGGATGAAAACTTTGAATAAAAGCAGCCCATTTAATGTGTTGGTCAGATATTTGTGGTTGACTAAGGAGATGTTTAATGCTTTGTTGGTCAGTTTTGATCATGAATTCAGATCCCAGTAAATAGTGTTTCCATTAACGTAAAGCTTGTACTACAGCTAGGAATTCCTTATCATAGGTAGAATACTTAAGTTTAGAGAGTTTGAGTTTGCAGCTAGAGTAGGCTATGGAATGAGAATCTTGCATAAGGACTACTCCTATTCTAGATCCACTAGCATCAATGACTACTAGGAAGAATGGTCTATTGAAGTCAAGTAATTGCAATACAGGAGCATGAGTTAAAGCATGTTCAGTAAATCAAAAGACTTTTGTTGATTGTCAGACCAATGATACACAATGCCTTTCTTTAATAATTTTGTCAAAGGTAATGCAAGCAATGAAAAATTTCTCACAAATTTTCTGTAAAAGCTAGCAAGACCTAAGAAAGAACGTAATTCGTGCACATTTTTAGGTATCTGCCACTTCAAAATTGCTTCTATCTTTTTAGGGTCAACTTTAATACCTTCAGATGAAATAATATGTCCTAGGTATTCAATTTGTGTTTGGAAAAATTCATTTTTTTTTGGATTAGCATATAATTTATTCTCTTTCAATAATTTGAAAATCAAATATAAATGTTCATAATGCTCATTCTCATTCTTACTGAAAACCAATATGTCATCAAAGAAAATAATGACACAATGCTGATGCTTTAAAAATATGTGATTCATCATACGACTGAATGTGGCTGGTGCATTAGTTAAACCAAAAGGCATAACAAGGAATTCATAGTGTCCAAATTGTGTTCTAAATGTAGTTTTGAATATATTAGATGTGTCCAATCTTACTTGATGGTATCCAGATTTAAGATCTATCTTGCTAAATATTGCAGATCCTTGTAACTTGTCCATAAGATCATCTACCCTAGGAATCGGATATCTATTCTTAACAGTGATTTTATTTAGGGCACGATAATCATTGCACATGCAATAGGTATTTTTTTTCTTCTTCACTAATAGGACAGGTGCACCAAATGGAGAACTACTAGGTCTAATGAGTCCTCGGGTTAACAATTCTTCAATTTGGACTTGAATTTCTTTATGTTCAATTTGGTTATGTCTATATGGTGCTTTACATGGTGGTTTTAATCCAGGAATTAGGTCTATCTTGTGATCTTCGGGACGTATAGGTGGTAAGCCAAGTGGTAAGTCAACAGCAAAACAATCTTGAAATTGTGAAAGAAATTGTGTATGCCTAGGATGCACGTGATTTTCTTTAGCTTCAATTTCATTCACCCATATTAAATAGGATTTGCTACCTTTTCATAATGCACATTTAGCCTGTGTATGACTAAGCAATGGAAAATTATCGAAAGTATGTATACCATGCAATGTGATTTGTTTCCCATTAGAATGAATCTTCATTGAATGCATGGAATAATCTATATCAGGATTGTACTGATGACGCCAAGGCATTCCTAAGATAATGTCACTAGACTACAAAGGCACAACTAAGAAATTTCTATGTTCAATATAATCACCAATTTTAATTTCTAAGTCATGCACTTTTTGTCTTCCATTGTATCTAGTGCCTAAGAATGTAGCCTTAATGCGATAATGTGTAGAAACAGTATGTAAATTCAATTCTTTGACTAATTTTATAGAAATAAAGTCGTGTGTGCTCCCATCATCATGTAAAATAGTCTTTTCTTTACCATGCACAAGACACTTCATCGTTAATAAAGAATGGGGATTTGGCATACCTGGTAAAGTATCTGAAGTAGTACTAATGTCTTCATCATCTTCTGTGAAATCCGGGATTTCTTCATGGTCTTCATTTTCTGTCGCTCCCAAATAATTGATATGAATAGTTAGCTTTTTGGTTTGACAATTCACTACTAGATGTCCAGGTTGATGACATTTGTAATAGACTATGGGTTTGGCTTTAGATACATTATTGGTAACAGCAGGAAGTTTAGGAATGTTGGGATTTGGCTGGAAAGATGGCTTAGGGTTTGATTTTTGTTTGATGGTAAAGCAGATGGTCGTGTCCAAGATTTACGGAATGAAGATGGAAGGAAATGACTTTGATTGAATCTTCAAAAATTTGAATTGAATTGTTTTGAACCAAAGTTACCATTAGTTTGAAATTGTTGTGGTCACTTCTCTCGTCCTCGAATTTTGTCTTCAGTGTCATGGGCCAAGGAAATTGCATCTTCGAGAGTCGTTGGCTTGAACATGTTGACCTCCGCATAAAAATGTCCAAGTAAGCCAGACATAAACTTGCGTTTATGGGTTGCCTCAAGCACATCTTCAAGCATTCGTAGCTGCAATAAAGCATTCCAGAAATGCTCCGTATATTGTGAAATAGGCTCATGATCCCTTTGTTACAGAAGATCCCATTGTTTAATTGCTTTTTCATGGAATTGGGGTGGAAGGAAATTCTGCAAAAATTTCTTTTGAAAAGTCTCCCAAGTAGTAGGACGATCAATGCTCTTGTGGACAATAGTCCACCATAGGGATGCTCGATCCACTAGATGATTAGTGACACACTTAATTTTGTATTTCTCAGCATAGTGTTCTTCATGGAAATAATCATCAAATTCACTGATAAAAACAAGTACAGTCTTTCCATCACGTGACCCATTGAAAGTACGAAATTTGCAATTTTTTTTACTTATCTTTTTTTCTTTTTGAATAGATTGCGCTTCAAGTGTTGCATCAATTGTACGTCGTATAAGATCTTCAGATTGCGGTCCATCTTGGTCAGCACTAGATTGTTGCAGATTAGCCAATTGAGCTTGCAAAGTTTGACGTGCTCTTCGTTCCTCTTGAAGCTGCATCATAGTCAAATCCAGTTTTTGCTCCATCTTTGGTTCGGGTAGGTTACCTTCAGCCATAAAATCTTCCATGGTTTGATCAAACATCCTACAAAATTCCAAAAGACCTCACACACTCGAAATCTTGTTAGTAGGATGAGCGTAGCTCAAAGTCGGGTTTACAAGGCTTATTTCTGTATTTTCTTAAAAAATGGCTTTTTTGTAGTATTTCTCCTTTGCGGATGTGGAATTTGATATCACGGTCGTCTTCCAAGAAGATAATCTTGCATGTAGACTGCGTGTTGCAAATTGTTTGCTGGAATTTGGTTCTGTCAGTCCACAGGTGTGAATAGGGGCTTCTAGAGAGTTGAAGACAGGTTTGTGTTTAGTCCAGTGGAAACTGCCGCTATGGAAGAGAGTTGAATCTTGATCTTTGTGACTTAGTAAGTTGGAACTTAAGGAACTTAAAGCTTTAAGCTTTAGTCTAGTCGTTTTTTTTATAAATTAGGATTTCGATATGTCCTCTTGAACGACGTCGACGTCCTTCACGGCGTCCTTCCGTCACAATTTGACAAATCGATTAAGCTTAAGCAAAGCTTAAGCTTTTCTTTAAGCTTAAAGCTAATATTAATGAAGTTTCTTACTATTCTTCTCTGAGAGAAAAAACGACTTGATGAAGGAGCTTTCCGCATGGTCCTCTGCCTGCAAAGGCTGGTCCTTCGCGATCTGAGTGCGTAGCAGGGGGTTCTTGACTACTAGGAACACGCTAGTATTCATAGATTGCCACGAGACTGACTGTAGAGCTCGATTGTTCCAGGAGCCCCACCTTCGTACGAGATGGTAAGTGATTGGATGCTCTCGATCTTAGCTTCGCTCTGATACCACTGGTGCATAGATCGGATGTTGTATATGCACGTGTAATGAGCGCCGGAAGGTCCCCAAGAACAAAAGAACTCTACTTTTGCACAAAAAACAAGAGAGAAAGCTTGCACGACATGAAGCAAAAGACTAATTGGGTACAATCTCCCCCCATGCCTTGTGTGAGCGCTCCACAAAGCATGTGTTTGATATATTATTCATCTCCAAGCTTAAAAAATAGCCCAATTTACAATTAGCATGCTTCAGCTTTTGTGTTTGCTTTTGTCCCACTAAAGAATTAAAGCTATTGGGCACCCAAAGAGTCAAGCAGTGCCCAAATACAATGTCCAATACAAATATTTAAATTGTGCATCCATGCGCATACAAAATAATAAATAAATGTCAAGCACTTCAATAAATAAGTGCGTCAAAATAAATATTGGTGCCATGCCTAAGATGCGCGCCCATCAAAAATGATAATAACTTGAATACATGCTATCGCCTAGTGCTTCCCAATGCCACCACTGCCTGCTCTACACATCAACTGAAGCATTCACAATTGTTAGAAAATAATGAAATTAAACCGAAAAAAGTGAATACCTAACAGTCTTCAGCTACAAAATAAATAAATTGGTTAGAACTCAATCCTAACCTTAATTTACGCACTCTAAACTCATAAACGTCTATTAATTTAAATATGTATTTTACGGAATCACCTGCTATGGAATCACCCACTTGCACATTAAATTAACAAGATGCTCAAAAAGGGCAGGCATCCCCATCAACTTTTCGCACAAGGAATCCACCTTGTGTATGAGCCCCGGCAATAAATAGAATTTTACGGAATCCACCGTGGAATATGCCTCCTGGCATCATATATGGATTGAGAATTGAAAGGACCAAAGAAGCTCGTAAAGAAGGCATGGCTGAAGCAAAATCTTGCATTTGGATATAGGTATTAGATTGCATGGAAAAAGAAAAAGCATCAAAGTCTGAATTGGATGATGCAAGTTAGAGTATACAAGGGAGAACAGGATGGAGTGCACCAGTGGATTCTAATAAAAAAGCTCTTGTGGGAGAAAAGAAAGAAGAGATGAGGACACTACTGGTCCTTCCACTTCATACCCATCTAAACACATAATACGAAGTAAAATGCAGTAGGTTAAGATATGTTTCCATGTAGGTTTCTTCATGACAAAGTAGTAAATATGTCCTAAAACATAAAAATGGGGGTAAATTGAGGCAAATCCTCATGCTTTACCTCCATTGTTCTTGCACAAATATAATTCTAAATTTTCATGTACAAAAACTATTTTTTTAATTTTATTTATCCCAAAACTATATTTTAGTAAATTTTCTTATATTTTTAATGTAAAGTGCTGTAATTTTTTATTTTTTTAATTCAAAAAATTAAATATACTCTAATTCATCATCATATTTAATATCATCCCATATGAACATGATTTGGTCACCCAAAAACCAAGAAAAATATCATTTTTCCACTTAAAACATGCATTTTGAGGTTTTAAAAATTAATAACTCCTATACACAAACATGGATTCTACATTTCATAATTCATAGCCCTCAAACACATTACAACTAGGCTTCAAATAAATTTTGATCACATATGAATAGGATTTGCACCATGAAATGTAAAAAAGAATCCAAATTTCCATAAAGCTTACCACCATTTTTCATGCTTTGGGTCTCAATAATTGATTTTACAAGCATTGACCAGACCTACCACTGGCCTTCAAACAACATTGATCATCATTGCTGTGAAATACGCGGGATCTAGAGCATGGCACATGCAGAAGTTATGGAGGTTGAAAGAGGAAAAAGAAACTCATGAAGACATTGACCCTGACTAGGACAAATTGTTACACAAGTGAATTAGGTTCCAAGATTGAGACTTGGACTCATAAACACAATCTTGTGTATTGACAGTGACATGACACATTACTGGAAAGAAAAGAGTACTGTCATTGCATTAGAAAAAGAGTGCAAGTACAATGCTTTATAGGAATTGAGTGGTGGTACTTTCTCCTACTGTGCATATGGGATTTTGGTCCTGAGCCCTCACTGCTTCTCACAAAGGGACTAAACTAGGTGTGATTGCAAATATCTCAACACCCCTCCTCAATCACAACCAAAAGTACAAAGTGTGTAGAGGCTTTAGTGAAAGCAACACCTGCAAAGTGTGGGCACACCATAAACATGGCAAAAACACCAGAGGCTGTCGCAGAAAAGGCTAAGTGTGGGTACCACAAACATGATGGACATCCAAAGGCTGTAGCAGGGACCTCACGAAGTGTACAGAGGCTTTAGTACAAGGATAACTGAGAAGTTTACAAGTTTATGTTTGAGGCATTAGGGCTAGGAAATACAAAACTAAAAAACTTTATCTGAATAGAAGGACTGATGAGGTTTATCCTTCTCCTGGTGGTCTTCTTCTTCCTTTGCTCCATTTTCTTCTTCTTCTTTGACTGCAACTAGATAGGCCTTTTGGGACCTCTTTCTGGCGTGGCAGAACTTCTCGGTGTGTCCCGTCCTTTTGCAAAAGTCACAGAAGAGCTGATCCTTCTTGCCTTTGTACCTGTTGCTAACATATAATGCATGCTCATCTCTAGAGGTACTTGGTTCTTCCTTAGTTTTTAGCTTCTTTTCCTCCTCTAACAGTGATGCTTGGATATCAACAAGTTCAGGATTTGGCATGTTGATTAAAGTTGTTGATACATTATTATATTCAAGAGGCAAACTCTTAAGTAGAACACCCATGCAAACATCTTCTTCCATTTTAATGTTGATTCCTACAAGTTGGGTTAGAAGTCCTTCCATGTAATTTAGATGTGTGGAAAGTGATGTGCTGGACTTCATTTCAAGCCTGAAAAAATCAATCAGGAGATCATAGTCTGATGATTTAGACTGTGCACCAAACAAGGTGTCAAGTCTCTTCCATGTATCCTGTGAGGTCTCACAGTTATCCACATGGTGGATATAGCTATCGTCTAGCTCCAGTTTGATAATGGCCTGAGCCTTATCATCGTTCTTTTGCCAAGTGATAGCAAGATCCACATCATGAGGCTTCTTTTCTTTTCCAGTGGTAATGGCCCAGAGGCCCTTCTTCATTAGGATCATTTTGATGCGGGTCTGCCAGGTATGAAACCCGACTCCTTTGAAAGGGGCAGTTGGAGAATCTTTTCCCATGTTCGACTTGAGAGACCAGCAGCAAATCAGCTTCAAATGACTGAGAATAACCAGCAAAGAGTTGATCTTTGTATGTGTCAAAAGACACAAGAAATGGCAGTGAAGTATCAAAAGATACTAGTTTGAAATTTGATGTTTGTTACTTGAGTTTGACTTGATGATCTTCAAAAACTCTTCATAGCTTTCCCTCCTGCTAATTTGATGGTTGAATACTTGCTGAAAACTTCAGATTAGAGTGGCCTTGGCTTGATTTAAGTGGCAGGAGAGAGAAAATGAAGGAAAAATGAGCTTGAAGGTAAGTGGCTATGACTGTCCTGTCAAAATAGGGACCAGCGACGACTGGTAAATGAGCTCCCACGCGCTCCACAGGTTGAATCTGCTCAAACCCTTTGAGATGGAGGATCCTCACTAATGGGTCTAACTCCCCTAAGAAGGTTGGTACTCATTTTGCCCGAGTTGAGAGATCTGAGCCTTCAAAGTGGTTGATGTCAAAACTGCGCCCAGATTTGGGAAAATGCAAATGCCGGGCATGGTGAGCATAAATCTCCTTGATTTTTGTGCCAACAAGTTGTGCTTGACCTGAAGAACAACTGTCAAGAAGAAAGCTTCAAGAGATATGGCCTGGATGATGAGATATGGCTGCTCCAATAGAGGTAGGCAGGTGCTGTCCACAGACACAGTTATGGCAACAACTCTGAAAAGAGGCAATGCTGAAGCTATAGTTGCCCAATCTCAATGATTGAGGTGCCAAGGAGGAGCTTTGGAAGGAGAAACACTTCTATATAAGGAAGTTCAGAGAGATTTGGCCTATGGAGAGAGATATAAAAACTTCAAGCTGATAGGGTACTGATGTCTATGGTTGCCATGGAAGCTTCATTGAAGGTAGGAATGCAAATGAAGTTGGAGATAGGGTCCAATACTCAAACTGAGCTGAACAAAGATGGAAAAGAGCTGAGAGGAGTGAAAGGAGAGTTGGGCCATGCTCAACTGAGTTCTGATATCATGTGAAATACGCGGGATCTAGAGCATGGCAGATGCGAAAGCTATGGAGGTTTGAAAGAGGAATAAGAAACTCATGAAGACATTGACCCTGACTAGGAAAAATTGTTACACAAGTGAATTATGTTCCAAGATTGAGACTTGGACTCATAAACACAATCTTGCGTATTGATAGTGACATGACACTTTACTGGAAAGAAAAGAGTACTATCATTGCATTAGAAAAAGAGTGCAAGTACAATGATTTATAGGAATTGAGTGGTGGTACTTTATCCTACTGTGCATATGGGATTTTGGTCCTGAGCCCTCACTGCTTCTCACAAAGGGACTAAAGTAGGTATGATTGCAAATATCTCAACAATCGCTTAGTGTCGGCATAGTCCCACATCAATCTGGTTCAAGCCGGGACAACTGATCTTCATTGTGATCTTCTCACAAGAATTTCCACATGTACAACCCATTGGAGGAGAGATAAAGATTGAATTTGTATCTCTCTAATCACACCATTAGTCAATCACGTAGCCAAGATTGGTAATAGCAGGCAAAGAATTTGAGGAATCAGTTGGTGTGATCTATTGATACTCTTATTCTTTGCCTTACTAGCCTCCCCTCTCCATCAATTCATGGCATTGTACAACAATGGTGCTATTTTTAAAAACACCATCCCCCTACTCATGCAAAAAAATTGTTGGGGCCTTGGGCTAAGTCACAATCCTTCTCATTTAAATCTCTTTTACATTGGGTTTTTTAGCCCCCTTGCTCAGGTAACCGCCATCTCTAGCTTTCAACATTCAAATTTCGATCTGAAAACTCTTGCATAAATGTCTCAGAGTCTCGTACTACTAGAACTTGTTTCGCTTCATTTTGGTACTTGGAAAATTTATTAAAGAGACCATTGTGAGTTATGTCTTCAAAAGTATTTTTAAATCTCACCTTCCACATTCGCTTAAAATCGTTAGGTCCGCATCTATGGTTCTAATGAGCTTTGATTTCTACCTCAAATTAACAAATTTAGCATATTTTGACTTTTTTGGGATTAAAATCTGACTCTCATTGGCAACTATGGGATAGGTGACTCAACCTATCGAATCTAAGAACTAATTTACACATCTAGGAACTATAAAGAGCATCAAGCTACTACAAAAAATTACACAACAAAACATAGCACATTTATCACCCTACCCTTGACCAAATCAAGGTATGAAGATCCACGAGGGATAGACTAAGCATAGTCTGATAGATATCTAGAGTTAGTCCCTAACCAACCGCTCCAAAAAAGACCGACTAAAAAGAACTATCAATGGAGTTACCTTAAGTGGTGGTCAGATATGCCTACCTAACCTAGAACAATTGGACTAAGAGCTCCTACTAGGCAAGGACTCCTAAAGCATGGTCTTTTATTTTCAAATATTTCATTCATAATTTTTTAAACTTCAAGGCTTGATACTCAGACATGTAAAAAGGATGGAGCTGAGTATATTATGACCCAAGGAGAATAGGGCATTGGTCTCAGATCTTGTCTTGGTACACAAGAACCCACCAAGCTCTTGCAAGGTTACACTAAATCCTTTTTCTTCCACTCACTTTCATTTTCACTCCAACCATCCTTATTTATTTTTCCATCCAAATGTCACCCCTAGGAAGACAAGGCATCAGCTGGGTCTAACTTGTCTTGAGGAATCTACGAGGCCTTTGCAAGGCAATGATCATTTTCTCTTGGATTTTTTCTTTCCTTGTATTTTCACATTTTAGGGGTTAGAACCCCTTTTTACACACCTTCGTCTTTTATATAGGATTTTAAATATATATTCATTGTTTCTTCTCTTTCTTTTTTTGGCAAAATTCTCTTTATGCCTCACAACTAGCAAGAATTCTTAGAAATAACTCACTAATAGGCTAGTAGAACAAGGTCACTAAGGACTCACTCAAAACATATCTTTAGATGCCTAACAATGCCTTTATAGGAGGAGGTGGAGAACTGCTCAAACCTCCCCCAAATATATTGAACCAAACCTTGGGACCTCATGCCTTGACTTGCCAGTCCCCCATAAGAAGAAAATTTTCCACATACACATATACGTATATATCACAAAGGGAAAGAACTCATAAAGGAAGGACATCAACTAGACCTGGCCACAAGAAGCTTTTACCCAGAAAGAGACTCGGTCTAGGTACTGCATAGAATCTGTTTAGTATAGCCTTAAGACAAGAAACCATTAATCGCACTCGCACCAAACAAACACATGGCCCTCTTGGCCTTATGAAATCACCTAGTTCTCTACAAAATAAATGGCCCTTTTTGCCTTAAAAAATCAAATATTAAACCCAACTAGAGTAGACTTCTTGGCCTAACAAAAATATAGCTATAAAGTACACCATTCAACAACCTAAAACAAGCCCTTGATCCCACATAAACCATAATGAAGCACAAAACTAGACTAAGGGATGGCTTGCTCAGACCCTACACTAAATGCATCAGATTATTAGCTAACCCCCTACATAAATGACAAGGGGTGTCCGACGAATTTGTTGTTGAACAATCCTATCTATCTATGAAAGAGTAGGAAGATGGTCAATCACTTCCTGACTCATCACCCATACTAACTATCAATGGCCATAAGAAGACATGTCACTAAGTAACCCCCACAATATTCCTTGGCTAATAAGATCAGGAAATTCTAATAATCCCTCAAGACTATAGTTGAGAAATAAATCCTCAACAAAGACATAATTTTCCAATGAATCCACAAAGTTGTTCGAGAGACGAGGAACCGGTTGACAAGTCATTATCTCAAAAATCTGAATTATATCCAAGGCTACACAATGATACATCTATAGAATGGGATCCCTCACACTATAAGTCACATTCGATTGGTCGATCACTAACTGTGAGTCACCTTTCACTAATAAACAACATATACCATCATGTCAGGCTATATTTAGACACTCCCATGTTATTGGAAAAGAACATGGTTGAAGTGGAGAAAGTACTAGAGAAATTGAAAGAAGCATCTAGAAAGTAAGAAAAAAAAATGCTAAAGCATCAGGAGGAGGAGGAGCACCTTAGGAAAGAAGAGGAGAAGATCAATGGAGCAACCTTGAAGAGCAAAAGAGCTAGGACTAATGAGGTTAACCTAGGATGTTCTTTAGAAGTGGGCATGAGTGGTGCACAAATTGGATGTTGTATGCGTACGTAGCGAGCGTCGGAAGGTCCCCAAGAACAAAAAACTCTACTTTTTGCGCAAAAATCAAGAGAGAAAATTTGCACGACATGAAGTAAGAATACTAATTGGGTACAATCTCCCCCCATGCCTTGTGTGAGCGCTCCACAAAGCATGTATTTAATATATTATTCATCTTCAAGCTCAAAAATAGCCCAAATTTACAATTAGCATGCTTTAGCTTTTGTGTTTGCTTTTGTCCAAATAAAGAATAAAGCAGTTGGGCACCCAAAGAGTCAAGCTATGCCCCAATACAATGTCCAATAACGAATATTTAAATCGTGCACCCATGCGCATACAAAATAATAAATATATGTCAAGAGATTTAATAAATAAGTGTGTCAAAATAAATATTAGCACCATGCCTAAGATGCGCGCCCATAAAAAATGATAATTTCTTCTAAATAACTTGAATACATGTTATCGCCCAGTGCTTCCCAGTGCTACTGCCACCTGTTCTACACATCAATTGAATTATTAGAAAATAATAAAATTAAACTAAAAAAAGTGAATACCGAGTAGTCTTCAGCTACAAAATAAATAAATTGGTTAGAACTTAGTCCTACGCACTCTAAACTCATAAACATCCATTAATTTAAATATATATTTTGCAGAATCACCCGCTATGGAATCACCCACTTGCACATTAAATTAACAAGATGCCCAAAAAGAACAAGTGTCCCCATCGACTTTTCGCACAAGGAATCCACCTTGTGTATAAGCCCCGGCAATAAATATAATTTTACGGAATCCACCGCAAAACCTCACGAAATCCACCGTGGAATATGCCTCCTGGCATCATACCCCTGGGGTGGGATAGCAATTGTCCTTAATTGCTATTAGCTTAATGTGGAGTGAGCAGTGAGGGGTAACCACTTAGGTCACGAGTGTGCATCCATTGGGCCTCTTCAATAGGATGATTTTTAAATTTCACCAGATATCTAGAATATCTACGGCCGGTTCTAGTGGTCATAAAGTCGGTATCTAGAATAGTTTCAGGTTCAAGGATTTAAGTTTCTTCTTCTAATAGAGGGGAGTTTTCATAAACGGGATGGACAGGTAATTCGCCTTTAAAAGGTCGTAACAAACTAATAAGAAAAGTATTGTGGATTTTCCACTTTTGGGGTAGTTCTAGTTTAAAGGCATTATCATTGATTTTGTGAATGATTTTGAAAGGTCCATAAAATCTAGGAGCTAACTTTACAACAGGGTGTTTCTCAACACTTTGTAGTCTTCGCTTTTCAATTTGTAACCAGACATAATCATTAACTCTAAAATTCATAGCTTTCTTTTCTTATTTACTTGTTTAGTATATGATTGCTGGGCTTTCACAAGCATATCTTTAACTTCATAAAAAATAGTAGCATGCATGTGGGCAATATCATCAATAGCTTTAACTTTGTTTGACAATGAAGTAAGAGGGATAGGCAATCTATATCCATAAATGATTTCAAAAGGTGCTTTTCATGTAGCTGTATGGGGTGTGTTATTGTATGCAAATTGAAGTAAATGCAAGTGTGTATCCCAGGTCTATGATTTTGAAATTGTGTATGCACGTAAAAGGTCCAAGATTGTGTTGTTTGTAGCTTCTGTTTGCCCATTTGTTTCAAAATGAAATGCAGATGAAAAATCAATCTTTTTTCCTAAGTTAGCAAACAAAGTAATCCAAAAATTATTGTAGAATCTAGAATTACGGTCAGAAATAATAACTTTTGGCAAACCATGATTAGTGAAAACAGTTTTCAAGAACAATTGAGTAGCTTGAGATGCAGTTAACGTTTTCTTGCATGAAATGAAATATGCTTGTTTGCTAAACCTATCAACAATAGTCCAAATCATGTCATGATTAGCTTTAGTGTTAGGCAAAACAATGATAAAGTCCATTGAGATCTGTTCCCATGGTCGTTCTGGAATTGGTAAAGGCATTAATAAACCATATTGTTTACCATGGTGTCTTTTAACTCTTTGACAAATTATGCATTCAGATACAAAGTTAGATACATCAGATTCCATGTGTGGCCAATAAAAATCTTCAATCAGTGTACGCAAAGTAGAAATAATTCCTCTATGGCCTTGGTATGGGGGACAATGAATTTCATGTTAAACAAATGATCGAAATGGAACAGTTACACATAATCTTTTTTCATAAAACATAAATCCATCAATGTAAGACAATGAATCAATGGGATTCCAGTTATTTGCAACTAATTTATTCCAATCAGCTTGAAAAGTAGGGTCTTGGTCATAAGTATCTTTCATAGGGAGAAGAGAGTCAAAAGATATCACAGAAATATTATGAATAGTTGGTCTTCTACTTAAAGCATCGGCAACAACATTTTCTTTTTCGGGTTGATATTGGATAAGTGGATGAAAACTTTGAATAAAAGTAGCCCATTTAATGTGTTGGTCAGATATTTGTGGCTAACTAAGGAGATGTTTAATGCTTTGTTGGTGAGTTTTGATCATGAATTCAAATCCCGTTAAATAGTGTTTCCATTGACGTAAAGCTTGTACTACAGCTAGCAATTCCTTATCATAAGTAGAGTAATTGAGTTCAAAGGGTTTAAGCTTGCAGTTGGAGTAAGCTATGGGATGGGAATCTTGCATAAGGACAACTCCTATTCCAGATCTACTAGCATCAGTGACTACTAGGACAAATTGTCTAGTAAAGTCAGGAAGTTGCAATACAAGAGCATGAGTTAAAGCATGTTTCAATAAATCAAAGGACTTTTGTTGATTTTCAAACCAATGATACACAATACCTTTCTTTAATAATTTTGTTAAAGGTAATGCAAGCAATGAAAAATTTCTCACAAATTTTCTATAAAAGCTAGCAAGACCCAAGAAAGAATGTAATTCATGCACATTTTTAGGTATCGGCCAATTCAAAATTGCTTCTATCTTTTTAGGGTCAACTTTAATACCTTCAAATGAAACAATATGTCCTAAGTATTCAATTTGTGTTTGGAAAAATTCACTCTTTTCAAGGTTAGCATATAATTTATTCTCTTTCAGTAATTTGAAAACCAAAGATAAATGTTCACAATGCTCATTCTCATTCTTATTGAAAACCAATATGTCATCAAAGAAAACAATGACACAATGCTGATGTTTCAAAAAGATGTGGATTCATCATACGACTAAATGTAGTTGGTGCATTGGTTAATCCAAAAGGCATAACTAGGAATTCATAATGTCCAAATTGAGTTCTAAATGTAGTTTTGAAAATGTCAGATGTATCTAGTTGTACTTGATGGCATCTAGATTTAAGATCTATTTTGCTAAATATTGTAGCCCCTTGTAGTTTGTCCATAAGATCGTCTATCCTAGGAATGGGATATCTATTTTTGACAGTGATTTTACTTAGGGGACGATAATGAATGCACATCCTTTAAGTATTGTTTTTCTTTTTAACTAATAAGACAGGTGCACCAAATGGAGAGCTACTGGGTCTAATGAGTTCTCGAGTTAACAATTCTTCAACTTGAGTTTGAATTTTTTTCTGTTCAATTTGATTATGTTGATAAGGTGCTTTACATGGTGGTTGAGAACCTGGAATTAGGTCTATTTTATGTTCTTCAAGACGTGTGGGTGGTAAGCCAGGTGGTAAGTGAGCAGCAAAACAGTCTTGAAATTGTGAAAGAAATTGTGTGTGCCTAGGATGCATCTTATTTTCCTTAACTTCAATTTCATTCACCCAGATTAAATAATATTTGCTATATTTTCTTAATGCACGTTTAGTCTGTGTATGACTAAGCAATGGAAAATTATCAAAAGTGTGCATACCATGTAATGTGATTTGTTTTCCATGAGAATGAATCTTCATTGAATGCGTAGAATAATCTATATCGAGATTATATTGATGATGCCAAGGCATGCCTAGAATAATGTCACTAGATTGCAAAGGCACAACTAGGAAATTCTTACGTTCAACATAATCACCAATTTTAATTTCTAAGTCATGCACTTCTTGTGTTCCATTGTATCTAGTGCCTAAGAATACAGCCTTGATGCAATAATGAGTAGAAACAATATATAATTTCAATTCTTTGACCAATTTTGCAGAAATAAAGTCGTGTGTACTCCCATCATCATGTGAAATAGTCTTTTCTTTACCATGCACAAAACATTTCATCTTTAGTAAAGAATGGGGATTTGGTATACCTGGTAAAGTATTTGAAGTAGTATCGTCATCGTCATCGTCTTCTGTGAAATCTGGCATTTCTTCATGGTCTTCATCTTCAGTTGCTCCCAAATAGTTGATGTGAACAGTTAGCTTTTTGGATTGACAATTCACCGCTAGATGTCCAAGTTGATGGTATTTGTAACAGACTATGGATTTGGCTTTAGACACATTATTGGTAATAGCGGGAAGTTTAGGAATGTTGGAATTTGGCTGAAGAGATGGCTTAGGATTTGGATTTGTGTTTGATGGTAAAGTAGGGAGTTGTGTCCAAGATTTACAGAATGAAGAATGGAAGAAAACAGTTTTGATTGAATCTTCGAAAATTAGAATTGAATTGTTTTGTACCGAAGTTACCATTGTTTAAAAATTGTTGTGGTCGCTTCTCTCATCCTCGAATCTTGTCTTCAGCATCATGGGCCAAGGAAATTGCATCTTTGAGAGTCATTGGCTTAAACATGTTCACTTCCGCATAGAAGTGACCAAGTAACACAAACATAAACTTCCGCTTATGAGTCGCCTCAGGTACATCTTCGAGCATTCGCAGTTGCAATAAAGAATTCCAAAAACGCTCGGTATATTGGGAAAAAGGCTCGCGATCTCTTTGTTGCAGAAGATCCCACTGTTTGATTGCTTTTTCGTGGAATTGGGATGGAAGAAAATTCTGCAAAAATTTCTTTTGAAAAGTTTCCCAAGTAGTAGGACAATCAATGCTTTTGCGGACAACAGTCCACCATAAGGATGCTCTCTCCACTAAATGATTAGTGAGACACTTAATTTTGTCTTTTTTAGCATATTGTTCTTCATGGAAATAATAATCAAACTGGCTGATAAAAGCAAGTACAGTCTTTCCATCGCGTGACCCATTGAAAGTACAAAATTTGAAATTTCTTTTACTTATCTTTGTTTCTTTCGGAATAGATTGCGCTTCAAGTGTCGCATCGATCGTACGTCATATATTATCTTCAGATTGCGGTCCATCTTGATCAGCAGTAGATCGTTGCAGACTAGCCAATTGAGCTTGTAAAGTTTGATGTGCTCTTCATTCCTCTTGAAGCTGCATTATAATTAGGTCCAGTTTTTGCTCCATCTTTGGTTCCGGTAAATCACCTTCGGCCATAAAATCTTCCATATTTTGATCGGTCATCCTACAAAATTTCAAGCAACCTCACACACTCAAAATCCTGTTAGCAGGATGAGCGTAGCTCAAGTTCAGAATTACAAGGCTTGCTTTAAAAAAAAAAGTGGCTTTTGATTATCTTTCTTCTTCACGGTTATGGAAATCGATGTTGGCCTTGTTCCAAGAGAATATTTCGTACGTGTGGACTGCATATAGCAATCGGTATGCTAGGATTTTGGCTTTGCCAGTGCGCAAGTGCGAACAAGGACTTGCAGAGAAGTCAAAAACCAGTTCAGGATTAACCAGTGTGAACGCACGCAACTGGAAGCTTCAAATTAGTTCAGAAGTTCAGATAGTGTGAACACCCATGATAGAGGAGATAATTTATGACTATTGTGATTAAGATTATTAAGCTTAATAAGATTTAGGGGCCGTTTATTTTTTTGATGACGACGTGAAAGGGGAGCCGTTTTTTTTACACCGACGTCTGTTATGACGTACTCCCGCAGCAAGATGAAATTTCAAAGAGCTTAAAGCTCTTATAAGCTTTTAAAGCTTATATTATACTTAAGCAATGAATGCTTATAAAATAATAAACTTCTTCTTCTTGCTTATCTGTAAACAAGTGACTTGATTTGGGAGTTTTTCTGCTGGTTCTCCACCTCGTGTGACTCGTCCTTCATGATCAGAGGGTATAGCAAGGGGTTTTTCACTGCCAGGAACACGTTGATATCGACGGATTTCCACGAGAGTGATTGTAGAGCTCGATTGTTCCAAAAGCTTCGCCTTCGTGTGAGATGGTAAGCGATTGGAAGCCATTGATCTCAGCTTCGCTCTGATACCACTGATGCACAAATAGGATGTTGTATGCATACGTAGCGAGCACTGAAAGGTCCCCAAGAACAAAAACTCTACTTTTTGCTCAAAAACCAAGAGAGAAAATTTGCACAACATGAAGTAAGAATACTAATTGGGTACAATCTCCCCCCATGCCTTGTGTGAGCGCTCCACAAAGCATGTATTTAATATATTATTCATCTCCAAGCTCAAAAATAGCCCAAATTTACAATTAGCATGCTTTAGCTTTTGTGTTTTTTTTTTTCCAAATAAAGAATAAAGCGGTTGGGTGCCCAAAGAGTCAGGTTATGTCCAAATACAATGTCCAATAATGAATATTTAAATCATGCACCCATGCGCATACAAAATAATAAATATATGTCAAGTAGTTTAATAAATAAGCGCGTCAAAATAAATATTGGCACCACGCCTAAGATGTGCCCCCATCAAAAATGATAATTTCTTCTAAATAACTTGAATACACGCTATCACCCACCAGTGCTTCCCAGCACCATCGCCACCTACTCTACACATCAACTGAAGCATTCACAATTGTTAGAAAATAATAAAAATAAATCGACAAAAGTGAATACCTAGCAGTCTTCAGCTACAAAATAAATAAATTGGTTTGAACTCAGTCCTAACCTTAATTTATTACGTGTGCCCACTCTAAACTCATAAACATCCATTAAATTAAATATGTATTTTGCGAAATCGCCCACTTACACATTAAATTAACGAGATGCCAGAAAAGGACAAGTGCCCCCATCGACTTTTCGCACAAGGAATCCACCTTGTGTATGAGCCCCGTCAATAAATATAATTTTACAGAATCCACTGTGGAATATGCCTTCTAGCATCAATGAGTACATTAGGATCTATGGCAAGGCCAGTAGTGATGGGCAAGGGAGAGGCTCCGATAGAAATGCCTCTCCCTTTACTAGTAGTCACTACATCACCCATCCGAGCCCCCATAGCAAATGATTTGCATGCTAGAAACTATGATTTACCAACTTGCTACATACATTGTTGTGCTTTCACAAGTGAGATAAGAAGAAGCTACATCCACTAGTTCTTAACAATTGGCAATTGTAGATTAGATGTGGAGTGTGGTCAAAAATCACCTAACATAAAAAGGGTGGAAGGGTCACAACTTCTCTACCTATGACCACCATAAGCAGAACACAATGCTTTCAAGAGCTATTAAAAGACCACAAAAGAGAAATAGGACTAGTTGAATGAGGAGAGGAAGTCAGCTTTAGTAGCCTTAGAGAAGGGAAAGAAGGCCCATGCAACATATAGAGAAGAAAAAACGCGAGAGATAATTTTAGTCTAAAGAGAGAATTGACCTCATTAAAGGAGAATAATGACAAATAAAATAGATATGAAGAGTTGTAGAAATATTTTGAAGTAGAAAGAGAAAATCATGTTCAACTCGAAGGCCAATATGACCAAGCCATGAAAGAAAAAGACAAATTAGAAGGAGAATTGGAGGAGATGAAGTAGCTCCATGGACAATGAGTAAGTGAGATAAATGGAGGAAGCAAAGAGAGCCAAAGAATATGCCCATCACACAGTTAGTGGAGTTGGAGAATGAAATTAAAATATCTACACATAACTACACCCAACGCCAAAGGTAGTTGGATTATGAAGTGCAAGAAAGAAACATCCTAGCCCAAACCTGGAAAGAACAACAAACTACACTAGAAATCCTTGCTAAGTGGCAAAACTAGGGGTTAGAGCTGGCAAGAATAAGGTGTATGAATGGGAAGAAAAGAATGTGGATGAATGGAAAAACATGGCAACCTTCTTAGCAAAATTTGAGTGTAAAAAACATAGGTAGTGAAAAGAGCTAAAGCAATAGAGACAGTAATATAGGCCTGCTTTAGAGAGAGTAATATAGGCTTATTAATAAAGCTTCATTAACACACTAATTGAGGTGGGAAAGCCATGTGAGGATGACACAATGGAAAATCTCAAGAAGAAGTTGCAACTCATGAGGAAAGCACTCGAGCACAATTTGGAGATGACAATTCCCTAGTGGGAGTACAATATGACAAAGGAACTGCAAGTGTAATGGCTTAGGGAAATGGAGATGATAATTCCCTAGTGGGAGTACAACATGACAAAGGAAGTGCAGATGTAATGGCTTAAGGAAATGGGACTCTCCATAAAAGAAATTAGAATGATTGAGATGCTCATAACTAGCGAACCTATTCCAACCATAGAAGGACCACATCATTACCCCTTGCGCTTGAAACAAATTGGAAATAAGAACATGAGCAACTATTGTCCCCACAATCAAAAATTGCCACAAAAATGGAAAAGGCACTCATCTTTCTAGAAAATATTATGGAAGCCATACAAAGAAAAAGAGAATGAGTGAAAATAGGTAGAAGAAACTCACTTCCACTTCTCAACTTGTACCAAATATGCCCTTTTCATAGAAATATAAATACATACTAATTAGTAGGGATAGGAAACTTATTACTTCATATCAATGGGAAGCTCAAGAATTGCATATGCAATTTGCATTTAACTTTTCGTATGGGCCCAAAATGATATTACTATTAACAAGTATGCAAAAGGTGATTTAAGTATCATTAAGACTAGCAAAAAAATGGCTAGAGTAAACAATTCAAAAGCTTTGATTGTGGCACTGAGAATCAATAGATTATTGAAATGACAAGGTATTTGAGGAAAAGGGTTATGAATCTTGGCCTAGTTGGAGAAGGAATATCTTGGATGATGACATGGAAGCATGGGTAGATTTCTATAGCTTAGTATCTTTTGAACAAGGGCATCCCACTTACATGCCTTATCCTAGAAGGTATGGAATCGACTATGAATGTACAAAGCATAGTAGTTATGATTTTCCTTTCATATTCAACATCAATGTAGAAAAATCAAAAGATAGTCTCACTAGAGGGATTTCTCATCCTATCTATACTTTGCTTTTATAACAATATATAATTATTTAAGATTGCCTTTCCAACTGCTCAACCAAAAGAAGATAGAAGAAGAGGAGAGTCTCAACCCATTGTTCTTTGATGTGAATGCGAGAATAGATAAGTATGCCATGGTAAGATTTATCCTTCATGTAACATTACTATTGGTATACTACTTTGAACTATTACAAGATATGAATGTTAGCCAACTCACAAGTTTTAACCACCCTTTCCTTCCATAAACATCCCGTAATAGCAAGACTTGTGCTAAAAATCTATATTATGATTAGAAAATTATGCTTAGAAAGATTGTTATGGCCACTAATCTAACCACCACTAAGGAATTAGAGAGAGGTACAATGAAGTCCTCTTCATATATTTGTACACTATTTTACTTTACATAGAAAAATAAGAAAAAGAGAAAGAAAAGGAATGAGAGCCTACACACAATCACAACACTTAGCGGAGCATCAACCCCTAGCCCTTCCCCATTTCACAAATTGAGGGCACCTCAATGGTACAATACACCAATAATATTGATAAACATATCATCCTAAGCTTTGCACCACACCTTTCCTAGTATTAATTGGGTTCTCAAGTGTGGGACAAGACTCCAAGCTTACTTAGGATTCCACCCACCATCTTTAGTTGCACCTACATGTATACAATAGTCACATCACAGAAAGGTAGACATACCCTTAGGAAGTGCAGATATTTTTCTATGGTGAGAACTCAACTTGAAGAGTAGCTTGACTATACTAATAACATTAGTGGCCCAAGTCATCTTGACCTCTATCTTTTACCTCAATAATGAGCCTACCTTTGAAGACTAACTCGAAGCTCATCCCATTTGACTAATAGTAGCTCAAAGTACAAGAATACTAATGATCTAATGACACACAATGTGGAGACAATTGCCTTAGTTAATGATATATGTGCATTAATGAGTTTAAAGTTGCAAGGGACCACCTCCCACCTTAGTTGCCACCAAAATCTAAATTAGAAGCTAGGCATGTCTGTATCTCCATGACTTGACATTCTACTCTCCAAAATTTTTTGACCATCTACATAAGCTCACAAAATCCCATTTAAAGAAATCCATTTTATTCGCATCCTCTTGTGGATAATCTTGCTCATTTCTTTTATGAAAAACCATCATGCCCTCTTCTTCATCTAGAAAATGTCCATTATGTGAGCCTTGTGACTCAACTCATCCCTCTTAGTGGTATGTTTTTGTCTTCTTGCTTGGCATGCCTTGATACTTATCATTATGAGAATAAAATACAAATTAGACAATGGCTCTCCTCTATCTTAGTTTCCTCAACACTCCTCGTTCAACAAGATCTACTACCTCTAATTAGAACTAGTTGTCCCTTGATACTTATCATTATGAGAATAAAACACAAATTAGACAATGGATCTCCTCTATCTTAGTTTCCTCAACACTCCTCGTTCAACAAGATCTACTACCTCTAATTAGAACTAGTTGTCCCTTGTAAAAAATAGCAACCCACTAGTTCCTCGGGTAATTGATTCTCCTTCTCACTAATTATGTTTGCTCTACTATTTGGCTCCCTATCCTAATTCATCCTTTGTGTTAGGATAGCTCCCTTGTAAAATGATTCTTTCATAGATCCAACATTGAAATCTCTATCTGACTTTGCTACTAAGGGCCATATCCTATGAATACTTATCCAATATATTCAGTGTGCTCTTCAAATATTCTTCCATGTATGGTGTTGAAATATCTCCATCAAGATACATGAGAAAAAGGTCCAAGTGATTGAAATATTGTCTTATTTGAAACTATTTATAGCTCTTGCTCAATTGCATGACCATTTACTTTCTCACTATCATTTAGACCATGTCCTCCTTCCTTCTAAGCTTCTCTGAAAAATAGGCCACCTGTTTTTCATTAGATAAAACATTTGCTATATACATAATGTCCCAAGCTTCCTTGTTGGAGCCCATGCTAGATCCTTCCTTCTCTTGCTTTTGTTAATGATAATTTAGATAATGTTTCCATTTAAAGCCTCTTGGGTTGAAAGTGTGCAAGGGATCACCACTTTGGAAGCTATGTAGTTAGGGTACTATAGGCATTGGTTACAGTCAGCATTACACTAAAAAAATAAAGAGTTTTGATAATAAAAATATTATAGATCTAAAAAGGAAAAAAATAAAATTGAAACTTCATGCATGCCTCGTTAGAGTAGTGATGTGGCCCAACAGCTCCCTCAATAGGTTTTGCATGTCCTTGATTTGTCTCCCTACAAGCTATGAGCTCTATTTACCAAAAGCTCTCTATGTTGTGGCTCTAACTAGGTATAATTTCCTTCATGTGAGGACTCAATACTACTTACATAGCCTATTACTTCTGCTTAAATAAACTGCTCCATCTTTTAGTGCTCTATTTATAACCAGAATTCTCCTTCTTATCATACATGTTTTACACAATGAAATAAAAAATAAATGGATATTTGATGCACCACAAATAGGTTATAATCTTGAGTTGCCTTCTACACTTCAAAAGAAAATTTCATAGTGAGTGTGGATTAAGTCTAGAAGGATTGAACCCATGTCATCTTTCTGATCATGATATGCCCCCATATCTATGGAGCTGAGTGTCTTCAAAGAAGGTTGTTGTGGCGAAAGTCTAATGACGACTCACTTGATTCGATATGACCTAAAAAGAGCCAAGTAAAGACATTGTACAACCATGCTTTCTTATAGGTGGAGGTGAAGTAGTGCCAGCTAATGCTCTGCAAAGCTCAAATTAACTTGTATTTTTTGGCTTCTACATGACATATCTTCTTGCCTAATGTTTGGGTCTCATCTCCTAAGCCTGATATCACACAATTTTCCTTTTGTCTCAACATTTTGGTCTTGGAGTGCTCAACATATTTTATGGACTTTGAAGACAATAATTTGATAATTTTGTACATGTTCCCTTACAAGCATGCCTATCATCTATATTTCCTTGGACTACTTTTCCACGAGGGGACATTGTACTCCCATGTGTGATGAATGAATGCTAGACATGGCTAAAGAATTATATCAACACACAATAATACTACATTCCCCTAGAATTAGGCTTCATAAAAGTAAGTACACTTATGCTTTTGGACTACATGTAACAATAAATTTGTGAATACTTAGCCTAGATCTACCATTTAATTTAATTACTATTTGGTTTAATAACTAGACTAGTTGACCAATTAGTTAACTAGCTAGCTAGTTGACCATTAATTTGGCTGCTTGACTAGTTAGTTGGGCAGTTTCATGGTTGAGTAGTTAGTTTCTAGTTGAGTAGTAACTTAGATAGTTGAACAATTAGATAATGCTAGTCATCTAAAATGACCAATTAGATGGCCTATTATGTAATCGATTAGATAGTTACATAGCTAGTTAGCTAAATGACTATACAATTAGCTAGCTAGTTGGTGTGGTTAGATTGCTAGATGGCCAGTTACATAGCTAGATAGCCAGTTGACTAGTTAGTGAGCTACTTTTCAAAATATAGCTAATCGACTAATTAGATATCTAGTTACTTTGTTGACTAGATAGTCAGTTATTTTGATAGTGGACTAGCTACTTAAATGCTACAAAACTAGATAGCTATTCAGGTAGTATATACTAGAGTAAAAGCATGGTTAGGTGGTACCAAAAGGAGGGTCATTGAAAATAGTTTTCTAAGAAAATGCATTCATGAAATAGACTAGCTGATACAACTATCTCCTCATTGAATGCCTATGCACACAATTTCAATCAATTTGGTTGCCAAATGGTAGTTATGGTAGTTAAGTTATGAACATTAAAATTCTGCAAGTGTGTCCTATACATTGTTATCACTCTATTGTAGCTCATCTCCTTAAAAATAAGAAAATTTATCTTCTTTTCCTTTTCCTTATTGTTGGAATATTTTAACTCTAGCACATTTTGATTCTTCCTCACCTCACATGGATAGCATGGTAGATTGCATACACCATGTTTTGAACGTTTTCTTAAAAACACTTCAATGCATGGTAAGTAGATTTTTTAACTTAGGTGCAAAGCAAGCTCTCCCATGTTTGGGTGACACTAAGGTTCATTTTTGTGTGTGCACTGAAAGTACGAGTCTTGGCAAATTTGCAAATCTAATAACTGTAATAGCATTGTTTCCCATGGAAATTTGTCATGATTTATATAGTTGGCTAAAAGCATCTCTCAAGATCAAAATTTGGACGTTTAATAAAACAATACACATTTCTATCCTTCAATTTGCACATAAAATACATAAGGACTTGTGGTTGCTTTCTTTTAAATTGTATAAATAGATCCTCTTGCAAGAAAAATGATGAAAATTCTAGATGAAGAAAATATAGGTGAAAAACACGTATGCATTCTCAAAAGAAAAAAACAAATAATGCATAGATATTGGGTACATATTAGATAAAACATTAGTTCTATAAGAAGTGGAAACTTCAAACTCGCTACTAATGTCATTGATACGTTGTACTTTGACATCAAATTATGCTTTACATGATTATACATAATGTTGCTTCTGTAATATGCTTATGCTAGTGATTTATCAACTTATAATCAACAAGTTCTATCCTTGATTGATAACTAGATGGTTTTTCATTGATTAAGAAGATTTCAAAATTCATATTTACTATTATTTGTTTATGGATTCACAATCACAGTAAAAAAATGTATAAACAATGCAAGCTTCTACTTTGGACTGAAGTGTGCTTTACACTTCTTACTTTATGTTTTGACATAATGGTGCAGTGTATCTAAGAAGTGCATTCCCTATAGGATCATGCAAAACTTAATTGAGTGACTATATAGGTGCCACCTACGTCATTTCAAATTTTTTTTGTGAGCTAACCATCTCCTAAATAACTAGATAGCTCATAAAACATAGTTCCTAACTCCCCTAACTAGCTATTGACAAAGCATTCCTTAAATAACTATATGGTTTCCAAAACAAGTACCCCTAACTTAATAATCTCTTAACTAACTATGTAGTTCTTGAATCAAGCATCCCCTGACTAACTATGTAGTTTCCATCCCCTTTCCTAACCAAATTGAATATGTATGTACAAAGATGACCAAGATGTTTGAGGTGTATGTTCATATGTGAAGTATATGGTGCCTACAAGGTGTGTGTACAATGGCACTACAATGTTATAGTAGATTAGTTCCCAAAGATTGAAACTGAGACAACTCCAAGTTCCGAGCACAGCACAGTGAAGCATGCTTCACTGAGTCCTTTAGTGAATGTATCTATAGCCATTTTATCACTTAGACAATGTTCAATCATGATTGTGCCTTTCTTTACTTCATATTGAACATAATGACAATGAACTACAATATGTTTTGACTTGTTATGTTGAACATAGTCTTTAGTAAGACTAATAGCCCTTTAGTTATCACATTGAAGTAGTGTGATAGAGAGACGAGGATAGCCAATATCTGATAGAACTTGTTGAAGCCATACTAACTCTCCAACCGCTAAAGATGCAACTACATATTCAGCCTTTGTAGTGGAAACGACAACACAATGTTGTTTCTTGCTAGTCCAATAAATGAGACAACAATTGATAAAGAAACAATTTCCACTTGTAGAATGCATAGATAAGTTAGAGCTTGTCCAATCTGCATCTATATAACCCAAAAGTTGAAGTGAATGCAAAGAATCGGAGTTTCGTTGGCACCCATAAACCAATCCAAAATCTTTATGCCTTTCAAATACTTCAAAACTCATTTAGTTGCGGTCCAATGATTAAAGCATGGAGAAATAAGATGTTGTCCAAGAAAATTTGCATAAAAAAGAATGTCAAGGCAAGAATTTAAGCCAACAAATTGAAGATAGCTAACAAGATTACCATAAGGTTGATGTACATCATTCTGTAGAAAGTGAGAGTTTTTGGTAGAGTTCACAAGACAAGAAGTACTTCCAAGATGTGCAAAACCCAAACAAAACTTTTGAATAATGTCTTCAATGAACTTTTTTTGATGCAGTAATAAAACACTATTTTCTCAATAGCATTGAATCTGAATACCAAGACATGAGCATTTGTCTCCAAGATCTACCATGTCAAATGTAGAACACAAAACCTTTTTTACTTGTTGAAGGAAGTTGAGATTGTTAGAAACAAGTATGTTATCATCCACATATAAAGCAAGAATAACAAAACTAGCATTGCCTCGGGGAAGTTACTATATATATATATCACGTGCGTTCAATGTCTATTTATAAATATCCTTATCTTTGATTTTTTTTAAATTAAACATAACCCTTTTTTATTCAATCTATAAATAACCCCTTTATATTGCACCCTTATATATGTACAAAATGTATAAAAATGATATTTTAAAAATACCTTATTTTGAACCCACATGATGCATACATATATTCATGAGTAACTTGGCCGAGAACATTGTAGTGCTTGATATATAAGTTACACTACAAGATATAGACCTTATACCGACGTTTAAAGCGACGAAAATACAAACAACAAAATTTTCCCCCATCCTCGCAAAAAGCATCGTTATTGACGACGCCATAGAAATGTCGCTATTGGCATCGTTATATGCATCGCTATATGCGTCGCATTTGCGACGCATATAGCGACGCAAATAGCGACGCATATAGCGACGCAACCAGTGAATTTGCGATGCGCTGTCGAAGGATTTACCAAAGCAAAGCAAAGTCGTGTCTACAGAAGACCTTGACTAATTTCAGGATAAAAGATCAAACAGGTGAATAATCAAGATGAGAAAATGATCCCAAGACACTGTTTCAAGAAGAAGAAACTTGAGCAGCTTCTGAATTGTCAGACCCAGAGATAGTCATCAATTGTGGCTAATAAATCAGATTTCTGGCACTCTTTATCAGGAACAAACATAATTTCTGTTGAGGAATATGGATGATCAAAGGAAAGCTTAGAATCTGCCTTGAAATCTCATGTTTTCTCATCAATCATGATACACAGGCATAAAAGCAGAAATAGCAATCGGTGAGCTGGAAATTTGGACAGCACGACTTCTTTCTTCAAGTTAGTTTGATGGTATGGTTCAAGGACTAATGGTACTTAAATCAAGACAAAACTGATGGCTCTTCATGAGGCATTGACATGCCATCATCTGAATTAGAAGAAAGCTTTGCAACATTTGGATGAGGGCTTTCCAATTCAAAAGCTTTTCAGGCCATATCTATTAACACCGTATGAGAGAACATATTTCCCAAGCTCAAGTTCCAGTTGTAATTACTGTTGTTATTCTCCCAAGGATGACTGTCTGATTTTTTTTTTTTTCCCAGGACGACTGTTTTTCTTCTCTTCTCTAGACAGGTTGTTCTTCTTCTTCACACATATCTCCTCATGAGCTACAATAGAGTTGATTCATGTTTTATCCCTCCATACCTAAATCTTTCTGCTTTGGTAACGTGCCAAAAGGTGGTCTTCTTTGATTGCACGGGTTTGCACTGCACATAAATGTAAAGATCGAGTTAAGCTGGAGAAGAAGCAGATTTCTATTCATCTCCTCCAAAGCTTCACAAATGCCCTGCCTCCTCTTGTCGAAGGATTTTCAGTCACCCCCTCTGTTTCCTTGTCTCTTTCCAAAGATCAGGAATCAAGAAACCGTAGGTCTTCAGCAAGCAGTCAAATGTTGCCTTCACAAAATTTCCAAGCATTTTAGTGGAGCCCCTGGATGAGGTGAACACATCTTCAATCCCTGCAAACTGCAAAACCTTCTTGGGAACACGTGCAGCAACAATACCTGAACCACGAGGTGCAGGCACAAGGCGGACAGTGACGGACCCACATTTCCCAGTGACCTTGCAGGGCACAGTATACCCTCGGCGCACAGGGATGACGGAGAGCTTGGCCAGGATGATGGCGCCACGGATGGCAGTCACAACCTCCTTGCTGCACTTTACACCCAGGCCAACATGGCTTCACGTTTCAATCTAATAAGATCATCCTCCTGCTCCCGATATTCTCCCATAAATTTTCTGCTGCTTTTTGAATCCCTCGTCTAGTGTGCTTCGTGAGGCATCCCCCTTCGTCCTCCTTTCTCCCCCAGATTCGCGTAATCATTCCCTGTTCTCCAATCAGCCGCAGAGAGTACCCCGTTCCATCACTTCCAAATTAGCACCCACAGCATCTGCTAGATCAGTCTTATTGATCACCAGAAGATCAGCATGTGTAATTCCTGGTCCTCCTTTGCGAGGAATCTTATCCTCTCCGGCAACATCTATAATATATATGATATAGTCTGCAAGCTCTCTGCTGAAATTGGCAGCCAGATTATCTCCTCCTGATTCGCAAAGCAAAATATCTACTGAAAAGGTCCTGGATAGATCCTCCAATGGGCCAAGGTTTATACTTATATCTTCTCGAACAGCTGCATGAGGACAGCCACCAGTTTCTATAGCTCTTATCCTCTCAGGAGCAAGGGCGCCATGCTTCACTAGGAATTCTCCGTCTTCACTCGTTAGCTACAGAGTATCCTCCCTGTTTTCTCTCTCTAATGCTCTGTTCCTTCCTCTTTCTCAGATTCAGCGTAATACTCCCCTCCCCGATTAGCCTCGACCTCTTTTTTCATCCCATACACTTGCTTTTCCCTCCCTCTTTAGCTTTTGAAAATCCCCTCTTTAGTCTTTGAAAAATCCCTTATTAGTCTCCTCCTTCCACGTTTTCTACGCCTCCCTTTCCCAATTTCTCTGCAAAAGCGGTCCTCAAATTAGCTTTTTCCTGAAAATTAGTGATATTTCACACATATTCACCCGCCCCATTCTTCATTGCCTGTGGTTCCACATGCTTTCAAAGCTGTAGAGAACATGAACTCGTCTGGTTTCATGCCATGTTACTGCATTTTCTCGAAGAGTTTGAGAGCCAGTATCCCTTGCCCACGCTGAGCATACCCTGCAATAATTGAGCCCCAAGAGACATTATCTTGTTTAGGCAGTCGATTAAAACATTTCGTACATCTTCCATCCTCCCACATTTCACATACATGTCAACCAGTGCATTGCCAATGGCCAAATCAGATACAACATGTCCAGTGTCAGCTGAATAAATACTAGGTTCCCCTGCTCAATGGCTCCAATGTTGTCACAAGCTTTCAAACGAACCCTTGGTCACAATCAAAGTGGTCCATGAGATTGCATCTCGAGTCACCAATCTACCAAAATTCCTTATTCTTCTCTGTCTTCAGCATAAAATGAAAGAGCAAACATAACAACTAAGTATGTACAAAGTATCAAATCACACACACAACTTTTGGGTGGTTTACACACCTCGAATGCGTAGCAATACGACATCCACCCCTTCTAATCCTGCGCATCCTCCGGATGGGCCAACTACCCATGATCATTATCATCTAGATCCACAAACAGATCAATCTCTTCATTATGCATTTCCGGTAGATCAACAAGATTATCTGTCTCTTCCATTGGAGTTTCTTGTCGTTGCTCTTCTCTTGAAAATTCTTCCAATGCATAGTCCTCATCATCCCTTTTCTTGAAAATCTTGATTCTTTTTCCAGCAATAGGCACTCTAAGCACTGTCCCATCCAATTCAGTCAGCTCATATGTTGCATTATCAAAGACATGTCTGACTATGTACGGCCCAAACCATCTTTTCACCATCTTCCGAAGTGCAGTATGCTGATTTTCAAGGCTGCTATCAAAGACCAAAACCCAATCTCCCTCTTCTATTGCTCTAGGCCGCAAGCGATGCCTGCTGTCAAACCTGTCCTTATTTCTTAGTCTAGCAACCTTCAACCTGTCAATAGCTAGCTGAATATCCTCAGGTCTCCTCTCTAACTGTCGAATCTGAAGAGCTAAGAGCTCCTCTCTCGTCAAATCCTCCTGCCAAGGTAAAACTGACCAAGTCAAAGCACAAGTCTCAATCGGCATAACAGGTTTCTGACCATACATCAACTCTGCAGGCATATATCCTGTGGTAACACTATGAGTCGTACGATCAGTCCACAAAGCAAATGGTAGAAGTCTCGGCCATTCTCCAATCCGTCCTCTGCATGCTTTGGCTAATGCTTTCACTATCGGCGGATGCCCTCTTTCACTCTTTCCGTTTCCCTCTGGATTGTATGCTGTGGTTAGAGCCAACTTGATTCCTAGCTGAGAGAAAAACTCCCTAGCTTCATCTGCATCCAACTCACCACGATCCGCAATGATCTTACCCACACAACCATACCTGCAGAAAATTTCCTCCAATAAGAACTTACACACTGCACTAGTGGTCTTCGTTCTCAAAGATCTGCCCTCAACATGATTGGTAAGATCCTCTCTAGCCAAAACAATGTACCTCATCTGCCATAGACCCATAGGCATGGTAACCAAATCAACTACCCACTTATAATGAATGCATAGTGGATAGGTCGGATGAAGCTCATCTCGATGACGCACTACTGAATACATCTGGCAGTCTCTACAAGTCTCAACAAAGTGAGAAACATCTCTGTACATTCCTTTCCACCAATATTTCTCCTTGATTTTCTCATAAGTAGCCCATACTCCTCTATGACCAGCCCAAGGACTCTCATGAAACTCCCTCATCACCTGTAACTGTGTCTCTCTATCGCAGACAACCCGCAAAGGTAATCCGCCTCTTTTCTTCGGATGCTTCCAAAGAAATCCATCCTTGAGAAAATAACCATAGGCTTTCCTTCTGATCTTCTTGAACTCTTCATCTGTCCATTCATCTCTTTTGCTTAGTGTACTAAGGTACCTGCCAATCTGTAACCAATCTCCAACATAAAGTTCTTCTATGAAAGCCACAATATCATAGACATGACAAATATGATCAACCATAGTGGCTGAAATTTCTGCATCATCCTCTTCTGCAAGTAGAGTCTCCTCATCATCATATCTGGCTCTAGACAACATATCTGCCACTGGATTATCCTTCCCTGCTATGTGTTTAAATTCCGGATTTAATGACTTGATGTATGCAATCCATCTCAACATAGCTATATCCGGAGTAGAGCAACTCGTAATCATACCAATCAATGGCAAGCAATCTGTCTCTATCACAACTGAAGCTCCAATAAAATACTCCTTGTCACATTTGAGAGCCGTGACAATCCCCAATAACTCCCTCTTGATTTGTGGATATCTCCTCTGTCTCTCGTTTAGGACTTTCGCCCCAAACCGAATAGCATACCTATTTCCATCTGCATCATCTTGACCCACAGCCCAACCTATGCCAATTGGACTAGTGTCAACTGTCAATACAATAGGCCTATTACAATTATAATCCGCTTTCCTGAGAGTAGGAGCATTCTGCAATAACTTCTTCAATTTCCGCATGGCTTTAGTGTGGCTCTCATCCCAATAGAATTTCTGCCCCTTTTGAAGCAGCTGATACAAACAATCTGCAATGTGTGCAAAATGAGGTATCCAAATCATATAAAACACACAAGCACCAATGAATCTCCGTACCTCTGAAGTAGTAGAACAATACTCTGCAATCTTTCCTATAGCATTCACCTTATCAGGTGAGGGTTTCCTGCCATAATATCCACACATATGCCCAACAATGACAACCTCATTCACTCCAAAAACAGATTTTTGCCCTGAAAGTGTCAAGTTCACTTCTTCTAACCTGGCCAAAATCTTCTCACATGCTGAAATATGATCAGCCACAAAGTGTCTGCATCCCTGCTCATTTAGGCTCTCATTCTTCTCTTCTTCTGTACACCCCTTAATGGGCACATCATCCAAGAAAGGCATAGTAAGCTGAGGTATGTAATCACGAAGGACCTTATGCATGGCATTCATCATATGCGCAACAGAATTAGTGGCACCTTGAGGCAAGGTACACATCCTGACAAGCCCAATAGGAGTTCTCATGGTGGTTATGTCCCTGCTTTCCAAAGCCAGCTGAAACTGATCATATCCTGAATACAAATCACCCAAAGAATAGATGGCACGTCCAATAAATGCCTCTGCAAATTCATCCACAACTGGACCTATACCAACATTCCTGATAGTAACTCTGTTCACTGGCTGCATGTCCTGAATAAATCGAAGAGTACCATTCTTCTTTAGAACTGTAAACCACCTGTTTGAGTATGGTGCAGATGAAGGCTCAAGGATTCCCATCCTAATTTTCTCATTCAATAAATCAATCAGCTTTGGCAAGTGTGCCTTAGGCACTGGAATAGGTCGGAGATTCCATGGGATATGAGGAATAGTAAAAATGACCATAGGAGCAACAATATCAGGATTCACACATCCAATCTCATGTGGCAAAAAAGCAAATCCCCTTCCATGACACTCAAGCATCTCCTGAAAGCATTGCTTCTCTATGGGTAACAAGAAATCACCATTTCCAATTTTCAATTCAGCAAGTGTCTCTGCTGAAAATTTATGACCAATATGCTCCGGATTCCTCAAAATTTGCTGTTTAGCAGCCCTCTCTATTTGCTGATCACTGTCAGATGGAAGCGGTACAGCAACTGGCTTCACCTTCTTATCCACAGTTTTGTATTTCGTGTCAACCCTGGCTTCATTATGCTCTTCTGCATTACATAAACCTTGCTGTAAATCAGCAATTCTGCATTCCAATGGCTGAATATTCTCAACCCTCTGCTCTATGGACTGCATAGAAATAGCCCCAAACTCTGAATGCTGAAATATTTCAGCAGTAAACTCTGTTGGCTGAAAATTTTCAGCCCTCTGTCTATCTGAAAGCTGATCATAACTAGCTGGAAACTCTGTTTGCTGAATTTCTTCAGCACTCAACACTTTTTGCTGAGTTACCTTAGCCTCTGACTCAATCTGCGACATAAAATCTGCAATTTCATGAAACATGTCCAGGGACTGCACTAATACATTACCATGACAATTCAGTATATCAATTTTCAGCATATCTCCCATCTCTGTCATCGTATCTGCACAAATCACACTGTCATACATCCCATCTATGTGCTCATCATCCTCCAAAATTCCTGCATTTTTCAAATTTTTCTCCTTCCTGCATATATACTGCCTGGCAGCTCTAGACAACCTAGAAGTCTTATGGTAACTCATCGAACTGTTTGCTGAAATCCCAACATAACCGGAGGAGAAAACACTGCTGCTGCCAGGAGGCGAGAACTCCAATCTCCTCTCCTCTGTACCACCGTCGTCTCGCGAAACGGCGGTACCTAATGAAAACCCGAATCCCTCACAGTGGGTAAGGGTGCATCTCTGAGAGTATCCCTGTTTCTAACATGGTTCACACATACAGTCATAAACTGAACTGCTCTCATACCATCTTTACTGCGAATCCGTGCATAAGCAGATCCATCATCCATGACCTTTGTTTCCATGCGCATCTCTGTAATGAATGGCTGACCAAGAATTAGAGCATGAATCCTACACAAAGAAATGAAAATCCTCCTCTACATCACCAATAGAAACCCTGACACTAGGACAGGCAGCATACAAATCACCTGCAGTGTTATTGGCGGCTCTCATACGCCACCCATGCTCTACATCCATAGGCCATCTGTTACTCTCATAAACTCCACGAACTATGAGATTAATCTCTGAACCATGATCAACCAATGCAACATAAGGCACCTGTTTCTCTCCAACCTTTACCATCGTCTCTGTAGTTGCCCTAGCCCAATGGCTCCACGAAAAGTGACTACGCGGTATCAAAACAGGCTTATCAATTTCAGCATAATGCATAGGCTGAACCCTCTTCTCTACCTGCGGCAAAATAGAAGCATTATCAACCATAACCTCATCATCATCCTCATCCAACTCTCCAATCAAAACTCCCTGTGTATCAGTGGTAGCCAATGCATGTCTTTTCCTCTTCAAGACCTCCTGAAACTGATCCTGAAACTCTCTTTTTGAGATGCCCAAAATCTCAGAAATAGTGAAAGTCACCTCACTGCCAAGTATCTTATCATTAAAGATTTTCTTCATGTCTGTAGATGTCTCAATATCGGACATCAATCTGAATCCTGGCTGCTTTCTCTCTCTAGGCTCTTGCCTCTTTTCTCTCTTTTGAGCATCCTCCATCTGTCGATCTAGCCCTGGTCTTGAAGACGGTCCTGCAGTAGGTGGAGTAACAAACTCACCCCCTCTAGTCTTCTTAGCTGCACTTGGATTTTCTTCATCCCTCTTACGCTTCTCCTCAACAAGTACATTTGCACCATGAGATTTAGCCAAATAAGCATAAATAGAGTACCTGTCAACAGGCGAGTCCCAACCTGTTTCTGATCCGATGCTAGAGCCTGCACTAGTCAAAACAGTTTGCTGAATTTTCCCCTTGTTTGCAGTCTCCATAGCATAAGTCCATAGCGCTGACTGAGTCTCTGATCCCTTCTCAATCTGTACTCCATATGCAGAAGCATCACCTCTAGCTGTCACATAAGAAGTACGCGCAGCCATGTCCTCCACTAACTTCTTCATTCCACCTTTACCAAAGTTGGTAGCAAGTGGAGCTCCTGTCTCAATCAACCAAATCTTACCATCTTGCCCCCAATATACCAAATTCTGCCTCCTTGCATCCTGGAAAGAGTCACAATCCCTGCAATGCTGATGCTCCGTACTATCACACCAAATACATCTCCGATCTCTCCTAGGAGCACTAGGAGCACTCCTAGGTGCAGTAGGAGCGCTAGAAGAAGTAGCAGGCACAGTCGAAGCAAACTGCTCCTTCAACTTACCCACCAACTCCGCTTTGACTGACTCTAGTGTCAAATCTGTGATGCCTTTGATTATGTCATCAAGAGAGGTAGGCACCAATGGAGCGGATGGTTTTGGAGCAGAAGGTGTAGGCATCGGTCATGGAACAGGAGGAATAGGTGGAGTGGAAACAGTAGGCACTGGCATAGGCCAAGAAACTGGCTGAGGAGGAGAAGAAATAACAGGGATAGAAGTAGGCATAGGAGCAGATGATGGTGTAGGTGTCATGGAACCATTCTGTAGGCGAGTCTTCCATATCCTCCTCTTGGTCAAAGTCGAGACTGCATCCTGAGCATCCTGCCAATCAGTTTTAAGACCCATAGGCTTCGTACGATCTTCAAGAAGCTCACCCAATTCTTCTTGAAGAGCAGGATCTGCAGCTTGCAAGAAAAGCTCAACTTTTTCAACATCCAATGCTCTTTGTTCAATGGCATCAAGCTGACTATACCTCTCTTTGAATTCTCGAATCAACTCCGAAGCAGCGAGACCTTTGTTTGGCATGTAGACCCACTCTCGGAATGACCGCCGAGTAGCCATACCAAAGTCCTCAAGGAAGTATTCTTCTTTCAAGGCCTTCTTAAAATCTTGCCAATGTGTATTTTGAATAAAAAGATCAGTCACTTTTGTCCTCAAAGCAGGTGTGACAAGACGAAGGAAGTACTTACTCATAAGTCCAGCAGGAACTCCAAAAAACCCCATCTTGATCTCATATGTCTTCAAATATGCTGAAACATTACGCCCGTCAAATAGCTTCTTCTCACTCTCAACTGCTTCAATAGCCTTAGTCGCGCTGTTTGCATTCTCCTGCTCCGAATAGAGTTGCCTTTGCTGAGACAACTGCTGTTGATGCAATTGTTGTTGCTGCTGCATATACAATTGTGTTTGCTGATTTTGGAGCTGCATATACATGGACATATTCTGCAAAATCTGTTTTAGATCCTTCGTTGAAGTACTTGACGCAGCAGTCATTGATGGAGCTGAAGTAGACACAGCTGGAGTTGTAGAAGAAGCTGAAATAGAGGCTGAAGTATCTCCCATCCTGAAATTTCTGCGACGCTTTCACGTCGGGTTCACCAAAGATGTCGAAGGATTTACCAAAGCAAAGCAAAGTCATGTCTACAGAAGACCTTGACTAATTTCAGGATAAAAGATCAAACAGGTGAATAATCAAGATGAGAAAATGATCCCAAGACACTGTTTCAAGAAGAAGAAACTTGAGCAGCTTCTGAATTGTCAGACCCAGAGATAGTCATCAATTGTGGCTAATAAATCAGATTTCTGGCACTCTTTATCAGGAACAAACATAATTTCTGTTGAGGAATATGGATGATCAAAGGAAAGCTTAGAATCTGCCTTGAAATCTCATGTTTTCTCATCAATCATGATACACAGGCATAAAAGCAGAAATAGCAATCGGTGAGCTGGAAATTTGGACAGCACGACTTCTTTCTTCAAGTTAGTTTGATGGTATGGTTCAAGGACTAATGGTACTTAAATCAAGACAAAACTGATGGCTCTTCATGAGGCATTGACATGCCATCATCTAAATTAGAAGAAAGCTTTGCAACATTTGGATGAGGGCTTTCCAATTCAAAAGCTTTTCAGGCCATATCTATTAACACCGTATGAGAGAACATATTTCCCAAGCTCAAGTTCCAGTTGTAATTACTGTTGTTATTCTCCCAAGGATGACTGTCTGATTTTTTTTTTTTTTCCCAGGACGACTGTTTTTCTTCTCTTCTCTGGACAGGTTGTTCTTCTTCTTTACACATATCTCCTCATGAGCTACAATAGAGTTGATTCATGTTTTATCCCTCCATACCTAAATCTTTCTGCTTTGGTAACGTGCCAAAAGGTGGTCTTCTTTGATTGCACGGGTTTGCACTGCACATAAATGTAAAGATCGAGTTAAGCTGGAGAAGAAGCAGATTTCTATTCATCTCCTCCAAAGCTTCACAAATGCCCTGCCTCCTCTTGTCGAAGGATTTTCAGTCACCCCCTCTGTTTCCTTGTCTCTTTCCAAAGATCAGGAATCAAGAAACCGTAGGTCTTCAGCAAGCAGTCAAATGTTGCCTTCACAAAATTTCCAAGCGTTTTAGTGGAGCCCCTGGATGAGGTGAACACATCTTCAATCCGTGCAAACTACAAAACCTTCTTGGGAACACGTGCAGCAACAATACCTGAACCACGAGGTGCAGGCACAAGGCGGACAGTGACGGACCCGCATTTCCCAGTGACCTTGCAGGGCACAGTATACCCTCGGCGCACAGGGATGACGGAGAGCTTGGCCAGGATGATGGTGCCACGGATGGCAGTCACAACCTCCTTGCTGCACTTTACACCCAGGCCAACATGGCTTCACGTTTCAATCTAATAAGATCATCCTCCTGCTCCCGATATTCTCCCATAAATTTTCTGCTGCTTTTTGAATCCTTCGTCTAGTGTGCTTCGTGAGGCATCCCCCTTCGTCCTCCTTTCTCCCCCAGATTCGCGTAATCATTCCCTGTTCTCCAATCAGCCGCAGAGAGTACCCCGTTCCATCACTTCCAAATTAGCACCCACAGCATCTGCTAGATCAGTCTTATTGATCACCAGAAGATCAGCCTGTGTAATTCCTGGTCCTCCTTTGCGAGGAATCTTATCCTCTCCGGCAACATCTATGATATATATGATATAGTCTGCAAGCTCTCTACTGAAATTGGCAGCCAGATTGTCTCCTCCTGATTCGCAAAGCAAAATATCTGCTGAAAAGGTCCTGGATAGATCCTCCAATGGGCCAAGGTTTATACTTATATCTTCTCGAACAGCTGCATGAGGACAGCCACCAGTTTCTATAGCTCTTATCCTCTCAGGAGCAAGGGCGCCATGCTTCACTAGGAATTCTCCGTCTTCACTCGTTAGCTACAGAGTATCCTCCCTGTTTTCTCTCTCTAATGCTCTGTTCCTTCCTCTTTCTCAGATTCAGCGTAATACTCCCCTCCCCGATTAGCCTCGACCTCTTTTTTCATCCCATACACTTGCTTTTCCCTCCCTCTTTAGCTTTTGAAAATCCCCTCTTTAGTCTTTGAAAAATCCCTTATTAGTCTCCTCCTTCCACGTTTTCTACACCTCCCTTTCCCAATTTCTCTCCAAAAGCGGTCCTCAAATTAGCTTTTTCCTGAAAATTAGTGATATTTCACACATATTCACCCGCCCCATTCTTCATTGCCTGTGGTTCCACATGCTTTCAAAGCTGTAGAGAACATGAACTCGTCTGGTTTCATGCCATGTTACTGCATTTTCTCGAAGAGTTTGAGAGCCAGTATCCCTTGCCCACGCTGAGCATACCCTGCAATAATTGAGCCCCAAGAGACATTATCTTGTTTAGGCAGTCGATTAAAACATTTCGTACATCTTCCATCCTCCCACATTTCACATACATGTCAACCAGTGCATTGCCAATGGCCAAATCAGATACAACACTGTCCAGTGTCAGCTAAATAAATACTAGGTTTCCCTGCTCAATGGCTCCAATGTTGTCACAAGCTTTCAAACGAACCCTTGGTCACAATCAAAGTGGTCCATGAGATTGCATCTCGAGTCACCAATCTACCAAAATTCCTTATTCTTCTCTGTCTTCAGCATAAAATGAAAGAGCAAACATAACAACTAAGTATGTACAAAGTATCAAATCACACACACAACTTTTGGGTGGTTTACACACCTCGAATGCGCAGCAATACGACAGCGCATAGCGAGGCCAATAGCGACACGAGCAGTAAATTTGCGATGCAAATAGTGACGGTAACAGGGAAAAGAAATTTTGTGGCAGGGCAGCAAGTTGCCCTGCCACATATAGCACTGTGTGTTGTATGAGAGCCATACAAAATAGTTTCTACACTATTGCATACAAAGTGCTTGCAAACAAAAAGAATGTATACTGAAATCATAAAACTGATACATGAAATAAATACATGATCGCATAAAATGCGATTGGTACAATCATGAAAGGATATCACTAATACATAGAAAATGTCTACATAGATCAGGCGACTAAAAACTAAAGGTGTGTGAGCTCCAAGGATCCAAGGGCGAGCTATAAATCCTCGTCCCCCGAAAGCTCGTCCCGCCTCAAAGGAGTATCGAACGGATTCTGCAGAAAAAGAAACAACATATCAATCCACCATACAATAATGCACTCAAATATCTCATGGTAACTACGGACAAGAAAGATGAGTGACTTGCAGGGCCGCCGCGTCTATACAATCGGTCAATCAATGCATTGAGACCATGCCTCTCTGCATATCGAGTCTCAAGGCCTTGCAGATCGCAATTTGTAATGGAGTGCTACAAAGAAAACAAAATGCTAACTGTTAGAAACATGATTGTCAGTACAAAGAATATTTCAAAAAAACAAATAAGCAAAACAAAAGAGAAACTTACAAAGTCCTCCAAATATGTCTTGTGGCCGCCACTCCCAAGATGATGGACTGCTCCGGCCTCGAGTCCTACCCTCGCCGCCTCCCGCTGCTGACTCCAACGTCCTGGCGAATCTGTAGCCTCCTCCCTCAGTCGGCACCAGTCGTCTGCATCTAACCACTCGGGCTTTGCAGCCCCACTCTTGATTGCCTTGCGTGAGTCGGATTGTCTATGTGACATGTATGCACGCATGCAATCCATCATCCAGCCCGTAGAGAATCTATCTACTGTGGCTGGCACCGGAAACTCCTCGTGCAAGGATGCTACTATGTAGTCCTTGCTCCCCTCCGGTATGTTCTTTCAATGATCCAAGACGTTGTGCCGAAAAACTTGTTGGCACAACTCTCTCATGCGAGCCATCACCCTCCTCCCCTCATCATTCATGATGATGGCTCCTGACCTACTATCAACCAGGTATCCATAACCCTTAGGAGTCTGCCTAAGATGGGTCCTCTCCCATCTCCGTCGACGCTCCTGGGCATATCCAGGAGACCCCTCTACATCCGGTGTACCGGGGGTAACCTCTCTCGGAGTGGCACTCAAAGGGGTGCCACCAAAGGGGGTGCCACCAAAAGGGGTGCCACCTGTTGATGGCTGCGCAAAAGCCGAAGTACCTGGAGTAGACGTCCCCACAGGTGTGACAAATCCTGGAGGTGACGCAGCTCCAGCTGAATGACGAGATGGAGACACCACATCCGTGTCTCCATAGTAGCACCCCCTGATCCCGATGCAGTCCCTCCCTTTGGCCCAAGTCGTGAGCGTCGAGATCGTCTGCTCGAAACTGAAGCATCTGATCGCGCTGAAGCAGATCTAGCAGAGCGCCCTGACGAAGAACGAGACAGCTCTTGGTCTACCATCTCTCTGAATCTCGTGAGCTCGTCTAGAGACATGCGTGCCATCATGTCCTGAAACTCCTCATCGCTCATCCCTCGACTCAACCTGAAAATGTCACCTGTACAGATAAAAAATGGTGTTAGAATAATCAATTTAAACTATACAAAGCACAGTAATATAAATCATTTTTGAAAAATCCCTCTTCAAATGCATATCTTATGTACCTTTATGGAAGATCTAAACAACGAATTGAGTAATACAATTCTCCAAGAATGAAGTATTCTATGGTCCCATGTTAATCTCCTGACACAACTCTGCATACACTGGAAGGTCGATAGACATGTCACCACAAAAGAATGAGTCTGTCTCGTTCTCAAAAAATTCTTGGACTAGTGTATTTCCATCATTGTTAGCCGATGCAGGCTCCAAGCTTGCGGTGGCCTCCACCCCTTGTAATATCGATCCCTCTATTTGCATATTTTCTTCATCTATGCTCGGAACATCGCTTTGATCATATACTCTCGCACTTCGAGGAGTTGAAGGTATAACATACCACCATCAAGGTTGTCGGAGGTTTGGATAGAAGATTACATGTTCACAAACACGTACAAAGCGAGTTCAAACCATTGTGACATAAACCATGTTGTATTACAATTAGCAAGCAAATGACTCTATGCACCTATTCACAATGGGCCGGCAACACAAAGGTGTCGCACAAATCCGTCCATTTTTGTTCGGAATCTATTTCGAGAAATCCAGATGGACCTCGTCGAACTGTTGCTCCAGCTCCTCCAAGTACCACTTTGAACCACTGCACATCGAATAGTATCATGGAGAAGCTACGGTAATCCACCGTAATAATACTTTGCAAGTTCCCAAAATACTCCATCTCATCCACAACCGTGTTCGGATCCGTTGCTCGTCGCCGGCTCTCTTGCTCAAACCTTGCCATGACACCACAGTCCATTGTGGAGCGCATTTTGTCAATAGGCTCCACGCGAAAATGCCATCCGCGCGACCACACTACACTATATATTTTGTATTGTACATTGAAACACTCAAATTAGATGTCGCATATAAAATTTTGATACGACACATTCTAAACCCCTCATCACCTTTGGACTACATCCCCTCGAGAACTCCCACTCCTCCATTGAGACCTCTATCATTCGCTGGATGCTGCAGTCAAGGCTCCATGCAACCATCGTGTTGACATAAACCGTGGCATCTCCTCCATGCCTTCGGGATATTGAATTGGCCGATGACGCGTACTGCGTCGGAATTCAGCTCGCACTTCCTCTCGATCTTGCCTTGCAATCTGGTACTTGGCGAGCCACATCTCCATGGAGGCATGGTGCAACATACAAAAGCGATTCACCTTCTCTTCCATTGAGGCATCCATTCTTTTTTCTACCCCATTTCCAACCACCACATCTCCAGTCAGTCTATCATCGTCCTTCAGCGTCCATAGCATTTCATTGTCTGGTTCCACCGTTGGTAGCCATTGTGAGATATGCACTAACGTCTCTAACACCAACCAACCTTCCGCCATGTTACCTTCTGGACGAGCTCATTGTCGCACAAAGCCTTTCAGGGTTTTCATGAAGTGCTCCAGGAAGAACATCCATCGTGTATGGACAAGTCCAGCAATCTCCACTTCATCCACAAGATGCACAAGAAGGTGAACTTGTATCGTGAGCATGCTAGTGGGTAGGTATTTCTCAAAGAGACAGACCGTCTCCACTGCTAATTAGGGAAAAAGTAAAAACATGAGGAGTTTTTTTAAAAAAAAGAAGAGAGGGGAAGAAGGGAGTGTATGAGAGAGAGAGAGAGAGAGAGAGAGAGAGAGAGAGAGAGAGAGAAGAATCTTGCAGTCTGAAGAGAAGGGAGAAATATGATGCTCAGAAGAAGAAGAACGAGTTTTTAGAAGAAAGAGGCCGTGTAGCTGAAGTTATCGAAGCCATGGAGCATGATGGCAGGGCTCTTGAAGCCAATTGGCTGACGCGAGTTCTTGGTTTTCAGATAATGGCAATAAGAGTCTTCCTTTTGTCTTGTTTTCTTCTACTATTGTGTGGGGCATAGAGTATGCAGATCTATTCTAATTTATGGATATGAGTGAGAGACATCAGAGGGTTGTTCTTTGTCGTCCTGTTGAGAGTGATGTATGTTATTTGTTTGCACAAGGCTTTCCATCAAGAGAGAAGAATGGAAGTAAGGATCTCTACATCTGAAACTGGGTATGTGGTAGAGAATATGTATTATGGGTAAGTGTTGAACATGGACTCAAGTTAGTGGAAATTTGAAAAAAATTTCACGTAGGAAAATGGTGAATTAGAGTTCATAACGTTTAAAGCTCTGTAATTGTTTGTCAATGCAAGATATGCTGAGATGTATCTGCTGTTATGCAAAAATGATAATCTCAAATCAAAGAAAGTGTCCTCCCATTTGCAAGTTTGTGCTTCTTGGATCAAAGAAATTATGTGTTTGCTGTATAGAGCAACAATGTATTTTTGCGCAGTGCTCTATGAAGCAATGTCTAGGTTGCATGAAGCAATAGGTGAATTCAATAGCATCTACACCACCAACTTGGTTTCCCATGCAAGTCATCATGATTATCGATTGCTCTATCAGTGTAAATACTATTTTGTTGTAGTAATGGAATGTCTACAATAGTGAAATGCTTGTAGCAATTGAATTGGCATGAAAATTCATCGTATAAAGCTTTAGGTTGCTTGCATTTTGGTTTGTATTTATGTGTGCTTTGAGAAAAGAAGAACATAAAGGATATACCACTAATTTTGCACTACTTGAGGAAACCATGCTTTGTTCCCTAAAAAATAGGATTTGTGTGAATATGAAAGCTTGTGTTATCAGAGTCTCAGCCATCGTTGTTTACACATCAGATTCTATCTAAAAATTGTAAATTCGGAGCTTAAAGGTTTAATTTGTTTTAGTGTTGAGTTGAAGTATTAGTGAGGATGAGTGATCAAGAATATTTGATCATGTGTTCACTGGTATTTTCTAGTGGGTTTTGTTGAGGGGAGATCCTTGGTCTTCATCATGTGGTGTTGTCTTGGGGGTTGTTAAAGGCTGACTACCCAATTCACCTACCAACATTATCATTTTACTTTTTAGTAAAGAATAGATTATGATTTGGCTAATTTTGGTAGAAATACCGAAACGAAAGAGTGAGTAATCATGATGAAACCTGGGTCCTAGAAGTCTGCACGAAAAGCTATTGTTTTGTTTGTTTTCCTATTTCATATCCAACTTACCTAAACTGATATACCTTTTGACACAAGACTCCAAATTGAGCATGGATTTGTCAAGAAGAAAGCTTGTCAATCCTGCCACATCAAAAAAACTAATTTTCTTGAGAAATGAATTTGCTTAAGAGTTGTCAAAATATAAACTTTTAGGGTGTCCAAGCAAGATATATCTACAATTCAACATATCTGTAATCTAAGTGATGATCGATGATGATCAAATGAACTTCTTCTATGCTTAAAATTCATAACATAATATGCTCATAACATACACAATACATCAAACTTAAGAATAAAAAGAACATGAATCAAGAATAGAAGAGATACAACATAGGTATACTTCCTGATTGTCTAATTCAAGGAATTGGTTGTAGTCAATCATGATAGATTTGATATCATGTTGAGATGTAGAGAGAGAAGATATGTAGAGACATGAGAGAGAGAGACAGAGACAGAAGAGACACACCATATATACTCCCAAAGACTATTTCATATTGATCACAATCTACACATATATAGGTGAGACCTAGCCTAGATAGGGTGAGCTATATATAGCTCCAACAACATCCCCTAACTAACTAGGTAGTTCTTAAACCAAGCATCCCTAAGTAACTGGGAATTTCCGATCCCCTATACCCTAAGCTCCCTTGACTAATTAGGTAGTACCTTAACCAAGCATCCCCAAATTAAGCATCCATGAATAGCAAAGTTGTTGTATTTGAACAAAGTATCCCCAAACTAATAGCCTAAGTAGCTCTCAACTTCAAAACTAGTGAGTAGCTATCCAAATAGTCTAGGAAACTATAATATTAGCAAGGTATCCCGTTTCTCATTATCAAACTACTAATTGGATACCTAGCTAGCTTCACACTTGAAAGTATGGCCACCTAGGTAGCTCTTAGGTAGTTGCTATCCAATAACTATCTAGCAGACTAGCTACTTACACACTTGGAATTGTAGCCACCAAGGTAGGTATTAACTTGCAAAGTAAAGTGACTACATCCCCAGGTAGTTCTTTAGCTATAATTCTAGCTAGTTAGCTTAATCATCACTTGCAAATCTACCAAATGACAAATAGACACTTGATGATATGGCTATGGTGTAGGTTTCCTAGTCAAAGCCTCATCCATGCGTGTAGGTTGCCTACTTGGTGAAACACAAAGTAAGATAGTTTCTGGTGTAGAAGTCATCTAGCTACAAGAAAGGTAGATAGGAACCTCAGTGCTTTGAGCTTGGCATCGAGAGAAATGTTGAATGAGGATGATAGTGAAGAAGAAGAAGGGGGAATGAAAGTAATAATATTGAGGAAGATGATAATGAGGAAGGATGAGAGTTTTGAGCATGATTTTGATAAAGAAGTTTCATCAAGTTGCAACAGAGCTAATGAAAGAGAGAAATGAAGAGGAGTAAAAAACCTTAGATCCGCACGATCTTGAGAGAGGTAGGGAGAGACAAGTAGAAGGTTCCTTTTGAAGAATAATGTGAGCTAAGATTGTCTTGAAAGTTTTGATGATGAGAGAAGTGATAATAGACTTGATAGACCTAAGTGTTTAAGGGATGAAGAGAGAATAGTGGATGATTTCTTGATATTTTTAGAGGACCATGAGGGGGAGATCTTGGAAATTTGAAGATTTGATTATTAAGCTCAAGATTCAGATTTTTTGCCTAAAGAGATTGATTTGGTTGAGTGTGGTAGGAGCTCTTAGTTGTAGAGGTTGATTGAGAGAGTGTTGAGGTTATGGATTTTAATTCTATTCATGTTGTTTTTTTGTGACTCGATTGAGTCTTGTTTGGTTTCTTGTGAGTTGACTGATGATGGTTTGTATGGTGAGAGTAGCCTTGTACATGCTTTTGTTTGTGATGTTGTTGATGTTGTTTTGAGTGGACCTAGCCTCATACTTCTTTATGCTTGTACTAATGGTTGTATAGTGATTTTGGCAACAATGAAGAAGAGAAAACATTGTTTGGTGATCTAGAAGTTCCTTTAAGTTCTCCTAGCATTGTTGATGGTCTATGTGATCACCTTGATTGGGGTTTTCGAGACCTTGAGAGTGACATTGATGAGAGCATGATAGGAGACTTGAGAAAGGCTTTGAAGAGAATTGAAACATTGAGAGAAAAGAGATCTAAAACTAGGAGAAAGGAGTTAGAACTTGATTATGACGTAGTTGTTCAAAATTTGGAAGTTAAGGATTATTTGGATGAGGTTTTTGACTAGATTTGTTGCCTTATGGTGATGTTTTTGACATGTGTTAACCCTCAAACGAACGCAGGTGGAAAATCCAGAAAAGCTAAAGCAGAAGACAAAGACAAAGGCCAAGGAAAAGAGAAATGAAAGACAAAGACGCACAAGGAGAAGAGTCCTAAATAAGGGAGAAAGGCGCACAAGGAAAAGCGCAAGTCAAAACTTTTGTAAAAGAGCGCAAGCGCATCATGGTTTAATTCAAGGAGCACCGGGCTCTCACCTATGCAATTTGTAAATGTAAATGGGCAGTGGAAAGGAAGCTAGGAAGATAGAAGGACAATGGGAAAAAGGGCCTAGGCTACGGTCGGCCATGTAAAAAGGGGAAAAGGGGATGACCGCCCAAAAGGGATTTAGGGTTTTGTATATAAAGTTGAAAAGTGAATGAGAAGCTCATTCTTGTGTGTGGCCAAAATTAGCTCTCCTCTTCTTCTTCTTCTTCTTCTTCTTCTTGCTTGCTTGAGCTTGTGCTTGAGAGAGGGAGTGTGAGAGTGTGAGGGAGTGAGTGTGTGAGGGTGCGGGACTGAGGAGGAGAAGCTCTCCATCTTCTCCTCTCTTCTTCTCTTCTCTTCTCTTCTCTTGTCTGGCTCGCAGCAATGGAGCTTGGAGCGTGGAGCTTGAGGATGGAGCTTGCTTGAAGCTTGCACTTGGATCGTGGAGCTACCGGAGTGTGCGGGAGAGGAGGTAACTCGAGCGGCATGGAGGTAAGCTCACTACACCCGTAGGTATGGATGGCGCGTTGGTTATGTGAGAGGTAGCCATTAGTGCTCGGCTTGGAACGCTTGAAACAATAAGCGGTCCGTGGGTCTTGGCGGTTGAGTGAAAGCTCCCACATTTTGGTTCCGTTGCCGGGACCAACGGATTCAAGCCTTGAGCGCTTGCGCACTTCAAATCGAGCATTGGAGTAGGGTTTTCCCCCGAACCGGTGCTTGAGATAGGTAGGAAGGGAGGGGGTTGAAGATGGTATTTGATCTCCTTGGCAAGTAGGTTTTTGATTTTTTGAGAGTTATGTTGTGAGATGGATTAGTGTAGGTATTTACTTTGTGATTCGGATGCATTTAGGATAGGAAAAAACAAAGAAAAAGAAGCAAACAGTAGGGTTTTTCTATTGCTGTATAACAGGCTAAAACAAGGAAATAGGGGCACAGATCCTTGGAGTGCCATTTGATTCGAGCACCATAGTGATTCCAGGCATGTCTGGCATTCCCTTGTAGTGTCTTACACCTATCTGGAAGGCGCTAGATGATTCGGTGTAGTAGATGTCAGCCTAGAGGCATCGCCTGCAACTCGGGGGCCGTTGGCCGCGTAGTCGGACCAGCTTGTCCGAGTCCTAGAATCGGATCAGTCCAAAATTGGACCAATCCAGAATCGGACCAGTCCAAAATCAGACAAGTCCATAATCGGACGCTTGGAAAACCGTCCGATCGGACCAACCCGTCCGACTCGAACGCTCGGACTCAGATGCTCGAACCAACCTGTCCAATTTTGGAAATTGGACCACTCAGACACTCGGACTCAGACCACTCGGACCAACCTGTCCGATCGGACGCTCGTCCAATCGAGGCAATCGGACCCACCCTGTCCGATCCGATTCCCAAAATCGGACACGACCAAAATCGGACCACTGGGCCGATCGGACCACCCATAATCGGACGTCCAATTCTGATAATCAGACTCCTGAAAATTGAACATCTGAGAATCAGACAGAAAACTGTCAAAATCAGACAGGTATCTAGAACACAAATTTTGACACATCTAAACCCCGAGATTGACCCCAAAGGCTACGTAGAGCTAAAGGCACATCACAAATCCATCACTGGGCTAAAATTTAGAGCACGTACTTCAAAATTTGGCTATAAACGGTCCTCCAAATTGTGCATGGCTTTTACCGTAACGGCCCTATGGGCCGGGGGGGATTGCCCCCCCCCCCCGGATCCCCGCAGAGGGGGCTCTGCCCGCTCCGCACCTCCCCCAAGTAGGTTGGAGAGAAAACGCGCGCTGTGACAGGTCCTCCAAATTAGACCCTAGTGTAGTTTGAATGATATAAGAACCAATGTATCATAGCAATAACCAAATGAATTAGCCCCAATTGAAGCAATGCTGGTGGAATTACCTTTAGAAATGAGCAATGGAGAATATCACATGATAGCACATTGTGTAGGGCTATAGGCTACAACACCTAATAAGCTGACAAGAAATTCAAGAGATGGGTAAGTGAAGGATGCTAGCATGAAACGTATGATTGTTCAAACTACATAGTGGTGGAAGACTACAAGGAGGATGTGGATACCTTGGCGATTACATGATCCAAAGAAAAAATTGACATAAATTGGAAAAATCAGAAGTGAGTAGAACATGAAGCTCTTGAATGGGTTGCCAAAGAAGGAGCAAATCATGAATTCAATTCTAGAGAAAGAAGAGAAAACAAGGATAAACAAGATGGTGTAATAGGAGAAGCTAAGGGTCACCTATAACAATCAAGAGTTCAAGAATAGTGGATTACAAGAGCTCTTTTAAACATTAGCCAACTCATTGCTACAATTAAACTCGGAGAATATATTGGACTTACATAGTTGTTTGTCTTCTTTTTTTTAAGTTGAATATTTACTAGTTGTTTGGATTAGGAATTGTTGTTGTCATCATTTTGGAATCTTTGTGCTTGAGAACTTGATTGTTTTGGTCAATATTTTTGTTCTCTTTCATAGATTGGAGCTAGATTTTGATTCTAGCTACTGGCCATCTTGATTCAAGTAGAGTTTCTTATCAATATTTTTGCATATCATAGGGATCATGAGTTCACAAATACATCACATTGCACTTATCAAATACACTACACTCAATGGTCATCTTGTGATTTTTTAAAAATGTATTCTATGCCATGCATTGGATAAATAAACTTATCACACAATCGTTGAGTACTTGAATGGCATTATTCTCACTGCAGCTATATGTGCAGCTATATGTAGTAAATATTAGATGCACATGCACTTGAGAGAATACCTTTTATTCTACATGCACTATTCTTTGCACACACAAGAGTCAGGATATTCATCACTGGATTAGGAAGCTTAGGTTGAGTGGGAAAGGTGGTTGGGTGAGTTTGAGGGTCATGTAGGACTTCTTTAGATGTGAGATAGGTTTTTTAGTTGGTTAACATCATGAGAACCATTATTTTCCTGAGATATTGTGAGATCTAGGTGGGTGGAGAGGAGTGAGATTGTATTTCTTTCACTGTGTGATGAGAGGTGAGGTTAATGATTTTAACTTAATGAAGGTATGTTTGCATCCTGCATGACACAATGGCACTTGTAGACATGCTAGGCACAATCTTTATCAATGTTTTCATTTTTTTCTCATGTGGCACTGTTTGTATAATTGCATGGCATAGATTTTAGCTTTGAACTTCTTCAAAATCATGAGTGATTGAGCATTGATTACATCTTCAAATCATGTGTTGGTTAGGGTATGTTGCATTGAATCGAAAGCAAGCACATCAAGAAAACTTAGTACTCTTCTAGGGACCTAAAAGAGAATAATGTATGGAGATATAGGACTTATATTTGGATTTTTTTTGAGCTTGTGTTTGAAGACACTCTACCTTTAGGGAAGAGGAACAAGTAATTAAGGAGCTTCAGAAAACTATAGAGTTGAGACATGTTCATAATGAGGAACTTAACAATTATAGTATGCTCTACAATGACTTTGGACAACATGTAAATGCATCACACACATATGCAAAGGTTTTGGTTTGGTGGATAATTCAAGGATTACAAGTAGAGCTTGTCTTGAGTGCATGGGTCAAGACCATCATTATGCAGTATAGATAGGTTTCTTTAAGTAGTTTGTTGGCTAGGATTACGGCTTGCTATATATTCCTTCTTGGACAAAGTATTTATCTTGGCTCAGCTTTAACAATGCATTGATCATGGGAGGGGTTTGTTCTTGTAAGAGGAATCAATAAGCAAACAATTGAGATGAAGCTCAGAGGGTTGGTCGATCATGGTCAACTAGAATTATGAGTCTTAGATGGCCCCATAAGCTATTTATTAGTCATATTTTGGACTCACAAGAGTAATCTTATGCTTGAATTTCTTATATATCACACTTGAAAATTTTGGATATCCCTTAGGGAGGGAGGGGGTGGTTACTCATGAATATATGTACGTATCACATGAGTTCAAAACAAGGGCCTTTCTAAACACCATTTTATACATACTAAAAGGTATCATATAAAGGGTTTACTTACAGATTGAGTAAAAAAGGTTTGTGTTTTATCCAATAAAAAACCATAGATAAGAAAATTTACAAATAGGCCTTGAATGTATGTGATATAATGGATATATATATAGTGAACCCCTTGATGGCTTTTTGCAAACAGAATAGAAGATTATGGTCCTCTTTGCAATCTCCTAAGCGACATGAGTCAACAAGTTTTTAATGAATTGATTCATAGTCGTTTCCTCAATGGAGCTGCTTTCAAAAGCCTTCAAGATTTTTGGAATTCAAGATGTGCATATACGTGACTATTCAAGGGTTGAATACTAATGGCTTGAAGTGATTCGATTTTAAGGTCTGTCTATTTTGACAATGAAATCCACCTTTGTCATTATTGACGAAGGACTAGTACATATCTAGTGGTGTGCAAACTTGCAGGACTTGCATTTGAATTATTGTGAGAATATCTCCGAAATAGGTTTGGACTATATGTGAGACTTCAACAACTTAACAAGTTTAAGTTTTGAAAGTAAGAAATTTAATAATTGTAGTAAGCATGCAACACTTAGAAAAGCTTGTATATCTATATGATTTGGACTTAAATAGGTGCCCAAAAATACATGGTGGACTATCTTGCATCAATAGTAAGATTTCCTCAAACCTAAGAAGAAGATTTGGAGCACAACTTTTAAACATGTGCATTGTGTTACCTCGAATGAGGCGGTCAAATAGCAACACTCCAACAAATGGTATTAGTGGGGTCTGCTGAGCTTGCAAGCTTTGTTCTTCCTTTTGGGAACACCTTCAAATTTGCTAAATTTTCATTTTCTTTTGATCCAATGGATGCATATGTCCTCGATCTTGAGCGCGAGGCCACAATATTCAAGCAATTTGGATCATCTCAACATTTTGTTACAACCATAAAAATAAGGCAATTTTAAAATACCATTTTTATACATTTTTAACATACAAAAGGGTGTAATATAAAGGGGTTGTTTATAGATTTAATATAAAATGATAATGTTTTATTTAGGAAAATTTCATAGATAAGGATATTTATAAATAGGCCTTAAACGCACATGATGTAGAGGATATACATATAATAACTTCCTCGATATGTAGCCTACCTTATTGTAAAGGTTTATTTAGGAGATGTTTAGGATGAACACCACTTTTTGTGCATTATTCTTATTCATATCCTATGATTTTGGGATAGCTCTACATTGTTTTTTCATGGATCAAAAGTAATGTCATGGATGACGGATCTACATAGCTATGGGTGTACAATAGAGGAAGGAAGAGGGTTGTACAATTCTTGACACTTTTTTTTAACCATGCATGCAATATAGATACACTACTAATTTATTATTTGTCCCTGAAAGAGCCATATTTTCATTAAGTACCATTATTAGATGGGAAGACACTAGTATAACAAGGAAAAAGCTCTTTCCTTTAGGCATCAATACTTTTTCTTATGGATTTATTCATTTATTTACAGAAGGTTCCATGAGCTATCATAAAGTGGAAGAGATAAATAGAGATGCTAGGTAATATATCTGCAAGAAAGAAAACGATTTGAGAATTCATAGTTTATTGCATGATGATGAGAGCATTGCAAGATTCTATTATGGTCTTTCATGTTTAGATGAAGCAAGAGTGTTTTTCACTAGACTTGGCATCAAGTTAGCCTTGACATCAGCCTATAACAAAAAGGGAAATGGAAAGATTCAAAGAAGATATCCTGTTATAGTCAAGGTTTTTGCTAAGGCTTTTGGAGGAAAGATCAAAGAGTATCCATGGTTGTTGCCTTATGCTCTCTAAGTAGATGAAACCATGCACAATGTGGCTAGCAAGTATATGACTACTATTACTTGGACTATGCTACCATAGAGGGATGACATGACTAGATAATAGCTTGAGAGAAGACCTAAAGATATTCAAAGAGTAGTATTGAGACTCAAAGAGGAAAGATTGTGAAATAAGGAGAGATTTCGATAATAGACATGGGTTCATGCCTAGAGCAATAGAAGAAGGGGATTGGGTTTTGTTCTATGACAGTAGCCTTGAGAAAAAACATAACACTATAAAGAAAATGACAAAGAGATGGCTTAGACCTTACCTTTTAAAGCATACCTATGACAATGCAGCATATGCTTTGATAGAGTTGAATGGGACTGCCTTGAGGATATCCATAATAGAAAAGAGAATCAAAATATTCAAGAAGGGAGAAGCAGAAGACTATGAAGTGGAAGAGCTTGAGGAGGAAGCAGAAGACATAGGGCAGGTTGACATTCCTGAAGAAGAAGGAGAAGAGCTTGCAAAAGATGAACTTGAAGTAGAAGAGGACCACTTCGAGTTGATAGTTCATCTTAGAGATGATGAAGAGTAGTGGTGGTCCATGTTTGAGGATACGAAGGTTTAGGTAGAGTGGATATCATGGCACTCAAAGTCCACCCACGAAATACCTATGCCAATTTTATTTCTTATAGGTTTTAGGATGTTTAGTACACTACAAGATATAGACCTTATATCGACGTTTAAAGCGACGAAAATGCAAATAACAAAATTTGCCCCCATCGTCGCAAAAAGCATCATTATTGGCGACGCCATAGAACAGTCAAAATCACCATCGCTGATACCGATGCCAATATCGACGTTGATAGCGACGGTTAGCGACGTAAATAACGATGCCAATAACGACGCGAGCAGTAAAATTTGCGATGCTAATAACAACGGTAACAGGGAAAAAAAAAATTTGTGGCAGGGCAGCTGCGTGCTTTATGAGAGCCATACAAAATAGTTTCTGCACTATGAACAATGCGCTTGCAAACAAAAATAATGTATAGTGAAATCATAATACTGATACATGAAATAAATACATGATCGCATAATAAGCGATTGGTAAAATCATGACAAGATATCACTAATACATAGAAAATGTCTACATAGATCAGGCGACTAAAAAATAAAGGTGTGTGAGCTCCAGGGATCCAAGGGCGAGCTACATATCCTCGTCCCCCAAAAGCTCGTCCCGCCGCAAAGGAGCATCGAACGAACTCTGCAGAAAAAAAAACAACACATCAGTCCACCATACAATAGTGCATTCTAATTAAACATGGTAACTACGGACAAGGAAGATGAGTGACTTACAGGGCCTCCGCGTCTATACAATCTGTCGATCAATGAAGTGAGACCATGCCTCTCTACATATCAAGTCTCAAGGCCAGTCGGATCGCGATTTGTAATGGAGTGCTGCAAAGAAAACAAAATGCTAACTATTAGAAACATGATTGTCAATACAAAGAATATTTCAAAAAAATAAACAAGCAAAACAAAAGAAAAACTTACAAAGTCGTCCAAATATGTCATATGGCCGCCACTCCCAAGATGATGGACCACTCCGGCCTCGAGTCATGCCCTCACCGCCTCGCGCTGCTGACTCCAACGTCCTAGAGAATCTGTAGCCTCCTCCCTTAGTCGGTGCCAGTTGTTTGCATCTAACCACTCGGGCTTTGCAACCCCACTCTTGATTGCCTTGCGTGCGTCGGATCATCTATGTGATATGTATGCACACATGCAATCCATCATCCAGCCCGTAGAGAATCTATCTACTGAGGCTGTCACTGAAAACTCCTCGTGCAAGGATGCTACTATGTAGTCCTTGCTCCCCTCTGGTATGTTCTTCCAATGATCCAAGATGTTGTGCTGAAAAACTTGTTGGCACAACTCTCTCATGCGAGCCATCACCCTCCTTCCCTCATCATTCATGATGATGGCTCCTGACCTACTATCGACTAGATATCCATATCCCCTTGGAGTTTGTCTAAGATGGGTCCTCTCCCATCTGCGTCCACGCTCCTGGGCATATCCAGGAGACCCCTGTGCATCCGGTGTACCGACCGGGGTAATATCTCTCGGAGTGGCACCCACAGGGGTGCCATCTACTGACGACGAAGTAACTGGAGTAGACATCCCCACATGTGTGACAAATCCCTGAGGTGACGCAGCTCCAGCTAAACGATGAGACGGAGACACCGCGTCCGTGCCTCCACAGCATCCACCTGAGCCTGAGCCACGCTCCCTAGAAGGGCCACGAGAGCAAGGAGTCGCATCTATATCCCGTGCCGACCGCAGGCTCACTATCTCTGTATCTCTGCAGCATCCCCCTGACCCTGAAGCACTCCCTCCCTCTGGCCCAAGTCGTGAGCGTCGAGCTCGTCTGCTCGAAGCCAAAGCATCCAATCGCGCTGAAGTAGATCTAGCAGAGCGCCCTGACGAAGGCCGAGACAGCTCTTGGTCTGCCATATCTCTGAATCTCGTGATCTGATCTGGAGAATGCGTGTGAAGATGTCCTGTAACTCCTCATCGCTCATCCCTCGACTCATCCTAAAAATGTCACCTGCACATACAAAAAATGATGTTAGAATAATCAATTTAAATCATACAAAGCACAGTAATATAAATCATTAAAAAAAAATCTCACTTAAAATGCATATCTTATGTATCCTTATAAGCGATTAGTCAATGAATTGAGTAAGTGGATGCTCCAAGTATAAAGTATCCTATGGTCCCATGTTAATCTCTTGACACAACTCCGCATACACTGGAAGGTCGATAGACATGTCTGTCAAGATTGTGGGAGAGAAGGAAGGAGTCTCACTTGTAGCTTTCTTGCTTGCACAATGGGGGAATACACACAGAGGTGGAGGCTGAAAACAGTTTTTCTCTTCTTAGTTGTGTAAGCCAAAAGAACTCACGTACAAAGAAATAGAAGAACCCTATATATGGGTCTCAAACCAAACTCAACTAACTAAGGTGGCATACTAACTGAGCCACGAACTAGAGTAGATAAGGATAGCTATCATGTAGCTATTATTCATGGGCGGTGTACCAACCGCATCTGCAATAACTGACAAGTCGGTGACATAAATACACAACGGTCACCCTGGCGTATCACGAGTGGAGCTCGATATCTCAACACTCCCCCTCGAGCTCAATCCCAATTCCTGCACATCAAGTAGGTCTCTGAACTTGCGCAGCTTCTCTGCGCCCAATGCCTTCGTAATATGTCAGCTACCTGATCCTCTGTGCTGACATAAACTAGATCAATAAGACCTAGTAAAACCCTCTCCCGCACATAGTGATAATGCACCTCAATGTGCTTTGTTCTAGCATGATAGACTGGGTTATTTGCCAAGTGTATACTACTCATGTTGTCACAATAAATGACAACTGGCCCATCTGTAGACTGATGCATATCATAAAGTAGCTTATGCAACCAAGCTACCTCACATGCAGCCATTGCTGCACCCCTGTACTCAGCCTCTGTGCTTGACAAGGCAACTGTAGGCTGTTTCTTGCTGCTCCAAGTGACTGCAGCACTCCCAAAAGAGAACACATATCCACTGGTAGATCTTCTATCAGAAATACTACCGGCCCAATCAGCATCAGTGTATCCATGTAGCTGTATCTGAACCCCAGTCTCATAAAATAGTCCATACTGCAATGTGGACTTCACATACCTGAGTATGCGTCTAGCTGCATCCAAATGCGGTTTCCTTGGAGCCTGCATAAACTGACTTACCAATCCAACAGCATAGCTCAAATCTGGCCTGGTAATAGTCATATAAATCAAACTTCCTACTATGCGTCTGTACATAGTAGGGTCTTCCAGAAGCTCACCTGCATCTGTGCTCAGCTTCACATTCTGCTCCAAAGGAACTGAAATAGGCTTACAGCCTGTCATCCCATATTTGGACAGCATGTCCAATCCATACTGCCTCTGCAAGAGCTGTATCCCACTTGGTGATCTAATCACCTCAATGCCCAAGAAATAACGCAGCTCTCCCAAATCCTTCATCTCAAACTTCTGCTTCAATAGCATTTTCACATGAAGGATATCTTCATCACTATCACCTGTCATAATCAAATCATCAACATAAATGACAAGTAGCATAATACCTTTCTCTGTTTTTCTCACATAAAGTGAGAAATCTGCCTTGGAAATCTGAAAACCAATAGTGACAAGATACTGTCCTATCTTGTCAGACCATGCTCTAGGTGCTTGCTTCAAGCCATACAAAGCTTTCTTCAACCTGCAAACAAACTCAGGATGAACAGCATGCACATAACCTGGTGGCTGCTCCATATAGACCTCTTCTTACAAATCACCATGCAAGAAGGCACTCTTTACATCCATATGATGTAAAGACCATCCCTTTGATGCAGCCATAGCAATGACTGCTCTTACGGTTGCCATCCTTGCAACCGGACTGAATGTTTCTTCATAGTCAATGCCATATGTTTGTGCATACCCCTTGACTACTAATCTTGCCTTGTATCTGTTCACAGAACTATCTGCATTGTGCTTCACCTTATAAACCCACTTACAGCCAATTGCATTCTTACCTTTAGGCAAAGGTACAAATTCCCATGTAGCATTTGCTTCCAAGGCATCCATTTCTTCATCCATGGCTTTCTCCCATTTTTCTTTTCCCATGGCTTGCTCAAAAGAAGTGGGTTTTGGTTCCTGTATCACCTTGACCATATATGTATAGTGAATGGCTGTAAATCCATCATATTTCAGCCTATCCATAGGATACCTAACTCTGGTAGACCTACGCAAAGTGGGTTCACTCCCAGGTGCTCTCAAAACATCCATGGTCTTCCTTACTCCAGGTATAACAATAGAAGGAATACCCAACTCATCATCAATGCTCTGTTCTGAGCCACTGGATTCACCATCCACATAAGAGTGACCTGCATTCACATCAAACATGGGCTGATCAACCTTCTCTTTTCCTTTTCGTGATACCTGCATACCACTATCTGCATTACTTTGAGAAGATTCTCCTGATCTCAATCTGCCTGTCCATGGCGAAGAATGTGAACCACTGCTAGAGGACGCTGCAGGTCCACTAATATTTTGTGACTGCTGCTGTGAATTCTGTGCAGCATTACCATTTTGTGCATCTACATCATCAATCACATTTACTGGTTTATACCAGCTACTCATCTCATAAAAAACAACATCTCTGCTCACTGTAAACTTACGAGTAGAAGGGTTATAGCATCTATACCGTTTTTGCTGTAGAGAGTAACCAATAAAGATGCACTTCTCAGCTTTCGGATCCAACTTGGATCTCAACTCATCTGGCACATGTACATAGGCAATGCAACGAAAAATTTTCAAATGAGAAATATCTGGTTTCCTACCAGTATACCTCTCCTTTGGAGTCATTCCATGTATTGCTGCAGTGGGAGTCCTGTTCATTATGTAGACTGCTGTAGCAACTGCTTCAGCCCAATAAAAATCTAGCAGGTCTTTTTCATTAAGCATGGCACGAGACACCTCTCCAATATGTTTGTTTTTTCTTTCTGCAATTCCATTTTGCTGTGGGGTATGACTGCATGAATATTGCTGCTTTATGCCATGCTCCTGCAAGAACCTTGCAAACTCATTTGAGAGGTACTCTCCCCCTCCATCTGACCTTAGGCATTTTATTTGCAGGCCTGTTTCTTTTTCAACCATAGCTTTAAGAGTTTTGAAATGCCCAAAAACTTCACTTTTCTTTTTCATAAAATACACCCAAACTTTTCTGCTATAGTCATCAATAAAAGTAACAAAATAATGACAGCCTCCAAGAGATGCAGCTTTAGTAGTCCACACATAAGAGTGGATTAATTCCAATGGCTTCTTACTCTCTTGAACATGTCTAGGAAATGGTTTCCTTGCCTGTTTTCCAAACTGACAGGCTTCACATACCTTATGCATTTCTGCAACCTTGAATCTAGGCAATCCTGCAACAATATTTTGGGCCTGCATTGATTTAAGTCACTGTACATTAACATGACCAATGCGTTTATGCCAGATATCAATATCTGCACCTACACCAGTCCCATATGCAAACATTGCTGCACTCAATTCAGACATGTCTGCATCCAACGTAAACATTCTGCCCTTCTTCTTTCCTTTTGCTATCAAGAGACCTTTATTTTTCATATCCTCAACAAAGCATCCTTGAGGATTAAATCTGACCTGCAAGCCCTGTTCAACCATTTGACCAACAGAAACTAGATTCTTGGTGATATTCGGGACATGAAATACATCGGACAGGTATTTCTTTTTCCCATCCTGCATAGACAAAGGAATTTTTCCAATCTGCACAATAGGATGTGCAGTATCATCACCAGTCTCCACAAATCCTAGTTTTTCCATTTTCCTTGCATCCTCCATCCATTCTGCATGACCTGTCATGTGGTTTGATGCACCTGAGTCAACATACCATACATCATTGCTTTCTTCTGCACTTGTCACAGAATTGTTCATGTGCTGCACCATAAACAAATGCTAATTTCTGTCATCACCCTGTCTACTAGAAGATGCATAATTTCCTTGTTGCAGTTTTCCATTCATGATGTCATTCTGCTTTTTATAGCAGTCTTTAGCCATATGACCCATTTTACCACAATAGTAGCATTCAACATTACTGTTTGCATTTTGGCCTCTTTGCCATCCACCACGACCTCTTTGGCTCCCCCTGCCTCTAGAGTTACCACGTCCTCCTACATAGGACTGGTTTTCTTGAGTTTGCTGCATATTCTGATTTCTACCACGGCCTCCAAATCGGCCTCCTCTACCTCTGCCTCTACCTCTTCCAGCATTTGAGTAGAAGACAGTTTCTTTTGAAGTTCCTCCTGAAGAAGATGCACCACCATTTCTCTGCTCCTTAGAAATTAGAAGAGTAATCAACTCCTCAAAATCAGGAAATCTTTCACGAACTGAAATGGATGTCCGAAATTGTGCATAATCCTTTCCTAGACCATTCAAGGTCACAGAAACTAAATCATCATCTTCCACTGGCGACCCAATGGAAGCAAGTGCATCTGCAATCTTCTTCACCTTCATGTGGTAGTCATTGATGCTCATATTTTCTCTTTGCACATTGTGCAACTCTTGCTTGAGCTGCATTTTCCTGGCTTGCGTATTTGTGCTATACATCTTTGACAGAGTATCCCAGGCCTCCTTTGGCGTACTTGCATCCTGAATATGCACAATCATAGAATCTGAAATGCTGATAGACAGCCAGTACATAACTTTCCTGGCTCTCTCATGCCATGCTTTGAATGCCTGCATTTGCTATTGATTGGGAATATCAGGAAGAACTGGTTCTTCTTCATTTCCTGCAACAAATTTCCAATATCCTTTTCCCATAAGGAAATTCGTCATTCTAAACTTCCATGCCTGGAAGTTGTTCTTGTCAAGCTTTTCAGTTACAATCTGTGAAAGAGAATCAGACGCCATTACAGAACACTGCGAAAAATTCTGTCACTGCAAAAACTCAGCTTCACCCTCACAAGGGCAAATCTGCAAAACTGGCGAAAGTGGTATTTGACCACACAGTCACTTCCTAGTGACGATTTTGCATAAACAGGAACCAAGGATGATTCTGAAACTCCCAATGTCTCTGCGCACAAGCATACGATGCAATTTCTACAATAACTTTTCACCGACCTGTAGAACAGTGGTCGCACAGCATAAAACAGGGCCTTTTCCTGAGTGCGTGCAGAAAACTTCCGCCACGAACAAGGCTCTGATACCATGTCAAGATTGTGGGAGAGAAGGAAGGAGTCTCACTTGTAGCTTTCTTGCTTGCACAATGGGGGAATACACACAGAGGTGGAGGCTGAAAACAGTTTTCCTCTTCTTAGTTGTGTAAGCCAAAAGAACTCACGTACAAAGAAATAGAAGAACCCTATATATGGGTCTCAAACCAAACTCAACTAACTAAGGTGGCATACTAACTGAGCCACGAACTAGAGTAGATAAGGATATCTATCATGTAGCTATTATTCATGGGCGGTGTACCAACCGCGTCTGCAACTGACAAGTCGATGACATAAATACACAACGGTCACCCTGGCGTATCACGAGTGGAGCTCGATATCTCAACAATGTCACCACAAAAGAATGATTCCACCTCGTTCTCAAAGAATTCTTGGACTCCTATATTTCCATCATTGTTAGCTGATGCTGGCTCCAAGCTTTCGAAGGCCTCCACCCCTTGCAATATCGACCCCTCTATTTGCATATTATCTTCATCTATGCTCGGAACATCGCTTTGATCATATACTCTTGCACTTCGGGGAGTTGAAGGTATAACATACTACCATCGAGATTGCCGGGGATTTGGATAGAAGATTACCTATTCACAAACACATACAAGAGAGTTCAAACCATTGTGACATAAACCATGTCGTAATATAATTAGCAAACAAATGAGTTCATGTACCTGTTCACAATGGGCCGGCAACACAAAGGTGTCGCGCAAATCTGTCCATTTTTTTTCAGAATCTATTTTGAGAAATCCAGATGGACCTCGTCAAATTGTTGCTCCAGCTCCTCCAAGTACCACTTTGAACCACTGCACATCGAATGGTATCATGGAGAAGCTACGGTAATCCACCGTAATAATACTTTGTAAGTTTCCAAAATACTCCATCTCATCCACAACCGTGCTTGGATCCGTTGCTTGTCGCCGGCTCTCTTGCTCGAACCTTGCCATGATACCACAGTTCATTGTGGAGTGCATTTTGTCAATACGCTCCACACAAAAATACCATCCGCGCGACCGTGCTGCACTATATATTTTGTATTGTACATTGAAACACTCAAATTAGATGTCGCATATAAAATTTAGATACGACACATTCGAAACCCCTCATCACCTTTGGACTACATCCCCTCGAGAATTCCCACTCCTCCATTGAGACCTCTGTCCCTTCGCGAGACGCTGCGGTCAAAGCTCCATGCAACCATCGTGTTGATATGAACTGCGGCATCTCCTCCATGCCTTCGGGATATCGAATCGATCGATGACACATACTACGTCAGAATTCAGCTCGCACTTCTTCTCGATCTTGCCTAGCGATCTGGTACTTGACGAGCCACGTCTCCATAGAGGCATGGTGCAACATACAAAAGCGATTCACCTTCTCCTCCATTGAGGCATTCATTCTTTTTTCTACCCCATTTCCAACCACCACATCTCCAATCAGTCTATCATCGTCCTTCAGCAACCATAGCATTTCATTGTCTGGTTCCAACGTTTGTAGCCATTGTGAAATATGCACTAGCGCCTCAAACACCAACCAACCTTCAGCCATGCTACCTTCTGGCCGAGCTCGTTGTCACACAAAGCCTTTCATGGTTTTCATGAAGCACTCCAAGAAGGACATTGATCTAGTATGGACGTGTCCAGCAATCTCCACTTCATCTACAAGATGCACAAGAAGGTGGATTTGTATTGTGAGCATGCTGGTGGGCAGGTATTTCTCAAAGAGACAGACTGTCTCCACTGTCCCCACCTCGCGAATTCAATAGAGGACGTCTTAATCTCCTTCTGTGAGATCCATTGCACCAAAGTCGACAACCTGTAAATGGCCCCGCGTATTTCTGGAGTAAGACATCCTGCGATTGCGATCGGTAGTACAAACTGTCACAAATGAGAAAGCATTATGAATAATGGCTACATTCCAAATAGCAAAATACGCACGCTAATTACAATCCATTCGTAGTACAAACCTGACATATCTTATGCCAGTCATGGGATTTTAGCCCTGATAATTGGTCGTCTTTAGAAAATGCGGACCTAAGAGAACGTATCATACCCGTCGAAGTGCGGATAGACTTGATTACTTGCTTCACAATGAGCTCTTCTTTAGTGGACAAAACCCAAGGAGCACGAGGAAGCTGCATGGGACCATCAGCACTCGACTGTGGCCAAAGAGCCTCCATCTAACCTACCTCCTTCAAATCCATTCGTGCCCCTATAGTGTCTCTCTTTCCTGTGATGTGGTCCCATAATAAGTTGCCCACATTCTTGAAAATATGCATGAGATCCAACAAGTGGTTGACCTGTAAGTGGGTCCAATATGGCAACTCGTACAAAACTGAGAACCGTCGCATTCCGTTTGGATGTGATTCCGCGTGGACCATTTTCAGCTCATACCAGCTTCGGCGTTCATACGTGTTGGAGGTCGTACAAGGAAACCTTCCCTGAGTTCATGATCCTCTGGAAAGAAAGCACCATGTCCTTAATATACCATCTTTTTCATGGTTCGTGAACTTTGAGAGTCTAACTGTGGCCCGCACAATGGACATGCATGATAACCTGAGGTAACCAGACCTGTTCCAACACCATGACCTAGTGAATACTTGCTTGAACAAGATAAAATGTAGATATTACCAGTGAGAACGGAGGCTTGCTCACCTGAGCACTCTCCGAATCCCGGAAAGTCATGTATCGTCCACATGAGAATGGCTCGAATATTGGCTGACCGCCAACCATCGCGCCTGCTCATATCTTGCATGATGACCCCCTCCTCCCACAAAATCTTAAGCTCATCAACTAATGGACGAAGATACACGTCCATATTTTTGACTTTGTAGCGGCCGGGGACGAGTAAGCTAAGGATGAGATGTCCTTTCTTCGTAGAAATCCATGGAGGGATATTGTATTTGACAAGAACTATAGGCCACACACTGTAAGAAGTTGAGCGCAGACTAAATGGGTTCACGCAATCTATTGCAAGACCGAGCCAAAGATTCCTTGGCTCTCGGGCAAAGCGATATTCGTTGAATCCGTGGACCTATTCTACGGATGCCACATTGTCAAGCTCGCCATGCCGAACGTACAAAACATGTGGTTTATGCGGGGGATAAGCGGAAAGTGTCTGAGAACTTTTTGAGGGATGGTTTGCCCTTGCAAGTCCTGTCTCAATACCTGTGAGCACCACACTTTGGACATGTCTCCATAGACTTATATTCTCCTCGAATAGCATGCAATCATTGATACATGCATGGATGTGTCCATGCCAAGCTTCCGTAAAACATGTCGTGCATCATCACGAGACTCAGGCATGGTATTTGCAGGTGGTAATATATGATATTTCAATAACATGAAAAAAATCATAAAACACCTTGAAAAAGCACAAATGTTTGTAATAATAGTGCCAAAAAAAATAATCAATGAAGTGTATGTACAAGGTACCTGAACAACTCGGTCACACTCGTATCGCTCCACCCGTATTTTTCTTGCATACTTAAGAGTACAAGCAGTGTCTTCAGCCGAGATACTTGGCACCCATCATATAATGGTATGGATGCTTCCTCTCTAAGCAGATCAGAAGTCTCGACATCCATGGGAATCAATGCATCGATCATTGCCTCCATCTCAGGCTCCAAGATTGTAGGTAGGTCTGGAAGGTTTCCTGTCTCCTTTGCCATTGATGGTATAGATTGGCCTTGCAAGTGGTGGATTGGCTCCTACACTCCATCCATTGCACGCCCATGTACTCTTCTAATTGGCCGCAAAGGGTGCACTCCTCGTTAGGACGAGACATCACCTCCCTAGATAGAAAATTTGCCAGCGATACCCAATCTTATTGTATATGGTATTCAATTAGCTTGCGAGTACAATGAATGATTGATATTAACTTCAAACTACCGTTTGCTGAAAATCCGCAATCGCCTGATCAATTATCTTAGATTGAAACTCGCCAAATCGTCGTACGTGTCCTATAGACAATCGATGTTTTCGTCTAATTGCCAGCTTGCATTGAGAGCAAGGACATGGGATACGCTGATTAAGATACATCTTGCGATCTTGAACAACATGACCTTCTTCGTTTTCCATTTTGTCTACATTACAACAAACAATTTGTTTTTGTTATCATTCTTTTCTTTTCTTAGATTGTTATCCTCTCCTTCCATCTCTCTCTTTTACTATGACCTAGCATATAGTATCATAGAACACTAGTATTTAGTACCTAGTACTCAGTACCTAGCACATAATAGCATAGCATCTTAGTATCTAGCACATAGTACTCTAGTATCATAATGCCAAGTACCCAGTACTATGATACTATGTAGCACATGCCAGGGTATCCTCTCTTTCTCTCTTTCCCTATTAGGTTTAATGATTTTTTCTATTTTTCTCTCTCCTCTCCCTATCTCATTTTTTCTCTCTCCTCTCCCTCTCTCATTTCCCTTTCTCTCTTTCTCCCCCTCTCTCATTTCCTCTCCCTCCCTCACCCTAACCCTCTCTTTCTCTCTTTCCCTATTAGGTTTAATGATTTCTCTCTTTCTCTCTCCTCTCTCTCTCTCATTTTCTTTTCTCTCTCCTCTCCCTCTCTCATTTCCCTTTCTCTCTTTCTCTCCCTCTCTCATTTCCTGTCCCTCCCTCACCATGACCCTCTCTTTCTCTCTTTCTCTATTAGATTTAATGATTTTTTTCTATTTTTCTCTCTCCTCTCTCTCTCTCTCTCATTTTTTCTCTCTCCTCTCCCTCTCTCATTTCCCTTTCTCTCCCTCTCTCATTTCCTCTCCCTCCCTCACCCTAACCCTCTCTTTCTTTCTTTCCCTATTAAGTTTAATGATTTTTTCTCTTTTTCTCTCTCCTCTCTCTCATTCCTTTTTCTCTCTCCTCTCCCTCTCTCATTTTCTTTTCTCTCTTCCTCTCCCTCCCTCGCCCTCACCCTCTCTTTCTCTCTTTCCCTATTAGATTTAATGATTTTTCTCTCTTTTCTCTCTCCTCTCTCTCTCTCATCTTTTTCTCTCTCCTCTCCCTCTCTCATTTCCTCTCCCTCCCTCACCCTCACCCTCACCCACACCCTCTCTTTCTCTCTTTGCCTATTATGTTTAACATCTTATCTATTTTTCTCTCTCCTCTCATTCTCTCTTTTTTTTCTTTCTCCTCTCCCTCTCTCATTTCCTTTTGCTATATTCCTCTCCTTCTCTCATTTCTTCTCCCTCCCTCTCCCTCTCTCATTTCCCTATTATGTTTTCGTCTCCCCCCCTCTCTCTCTCCCTCTCCCTCCCTCTCCCTCTCTCATTTCCTCCCCCTCCCTCTCCTATTTCCTCCCTCTCCCTCTCTTTAATTTCCCTCTCTTTCTCCCTCTCCCTCTCCCTCATTTCTTCTCCCTCTCTCATTATATACAAATTATACAAAAAATAAATAAATAAGAGAGAGAATACACTCTCCCTTCCTCTCGTTCTCTCATTTCATCCCCCTCCCTCTTCCATTTCCTCCCTCTCCCTCTCTCATTATATACAATTATACAAAAAATAAATAAATAAGAGAGAGAATACACTCTCCCTCCCTCTCGTTCTCTCATTTCATCCCCCTCCCTCTTCCATTTCCTCCCTCTCCCTCTCCCTCTCTTTCTCTCTCTCTGCCTCCCTCCCCCTCCCTCTCCCATTTCCTCGCTCTCCGTCTCCCTCTCTTTCTCTCTCATTTCCTCTCCCTCTCTCAATATATATACACAAATCATATAAGCAAAAGTAAAAGAGAGAGAGAATGCACTCTCCCTCCCTCTCCCTCTCTCATTTCCTCCCCATCTCTCTCCCTCTCCCTCTCCCTCTTTTTCCCTTTCTTTCCCTCTCTCATTTCCTCTCCCTCCCTCTCCCTCTCTTTCTCTTTCTCTTTCTCTTTCTCTTTCTCTTTCTCTTTCTCTTTCTCTCCCCCTCTCTTTCTCTTTCTCTCTCTCCCTCTCCCTCTCTCTCTCTTTCTCTCTCATTTCCTCTCCTAAACAAGAAAAAGAATGAGAGAATTAAACCCTAAACAAGCATAAGAAGGAGAGAATGGACTCATCGATGAGATATGGCGAGGGTTTGGCAGCTCCTTTTCGCGATGAAGGCTCCTCCTCTCCTTCGCAAACGGCGGCAGCGGCGGTGGCAAGCCTTCTTCCTCTCCCTCTCTCACCCTATGCAAGATGGTCGCTCTCTCTCTCGCTCTCTCTCTCGAAATGTCTAGTCACGAAAATGCATGAAATGAAACGCGTTCGGGTTTCAGCCCTGTTTTTTTCCCTATGGGGTGTCGCTATTTGCGTAGCGACGCCGCTATTCCTGCGTCGCTACCCGCCGTCACTATACCTCTCTTTCCTTGTAGTGGTATTAACTGTGTTGTCGATGTTGTTTATAGTTTGCTTAGTGTGTTTTTCATAGTTTAGACTCAAGTTTTCATGGTTGTGCAAGAGTCAATGGACAGTTTACATGGAGACAAGAGGGTCTAAGTGTGAATATGGATCAAGATATTCTTGAGGCCAAAGAGAGTTACTAAAGTCCATTGACAAGAGCCCAAAGGTTCCCAAGGTCATATTTTACCCTTCTAAATATTACAAAGAAAAAGTGCCATGTTCTCATTTCACCATGCTACCTAGGAGGATGTGTTACAACTGATTAAGGTGCCATCTTGCTTCATTTCACTCTAGCATATCTCCATGAAAGCAGGTAATGGAAAATAATCTCTACTTGTGCTCTTGAAGGGAAAACTTACGAGTTAGAAAAGCCAAAATCATGAAAAGCAGGGAGTACAACAAGGGCTGATCAACTAATACAAATGGCTCTAAATATAGGAAATAGAGATCATGGGAGGCCTAGGCAACTGTACAAGTGATCTATTGCCATGATCACTATTGTGTAACTCTTTTGACGAGATTTGATGGAAGGAGGCATAATTGTAGGAGTTTAATTTGAGATAGATTTGCATGTGAGGATACATGCTACTATATGTGTTTTATGTTAGAGTTTTTACTACTATAATAGAGCATTTTTTTTATGTTTTTGTCAAAGAAAACAAGCTCAGCTATCCATAGAGCACTCTACGTAATTTTGGGTAGTGTATGAAGCATAGTCTTTTATTGTATTGATGCAGGAAAGCGTTTCGGATTGCATAGTGATCAAGCAATCGTTGTCTTGATATAGTTTCATCTAAGACATCATCTTAGACACAATGTTTTTAATCTGAGAAGAGTTGTTAAAGCGTATAGAGTTTATCAAAGAGCAATATACAATGTGTTTATGGTTCTTTTATTTCTTCCATCTATGTTTTTTGTTTCCATTGAACCTCAGTGGTTAGTGGCTTAACAAAACCCACCTCCCCCTGATGTTGTGCCCTTCTATTCTTATAACAATGAGAGTTTAGCAACCAAATAAAGAGATATTTCATCTTAATTTCAATCATAGAACTAAGCATTGTCAGGTTTTCACACAACAATCAACTTTAGGAAAACTATTATTCATTTATGAGCTTCTCTTCTATTGTGGTTCAGAGTCTCTCTTACATAGTCAACTACTATACTCCAGCTTCGAGGATTTTATGCTCTTTGTCTCAATCCCATAAAAATGAGAAAGGAAAGAAGGCTTAAAGGATATAGTAGACTCACAAACTCATTAGCTTTCTCATAGTGGTTTCACTATTGAGACGAAGCTTGATAATCATGTGATTCAAATGCTTCCTCAAGCTCTCAAGCCATGAATCCACTCCCTCCAATGTGAAGAAGGGAAATAGAGGAGGACATTCTCCTTTCTAAACAGGGTATACAACTAAGCAAAAGACAATAAACAAAAAGAGGAAAGAAGCAAGACCGGCTTTATCATACTGTCCCCTCATGCTCTCACACTCACATTCTCTCTATTACTCACAGACTTTGGCTATGGTGGAAGCAAGAATGTAAAAAAGAAAGCAAGAGCTCAAAAGTTGAAATACACAAGAATGAGACTTTCCATTCAATCTATATATTATATACATAGGTTATCCCTACTGGGTAGCCTCAACTCTCTCTCAATTTCATATGACTTTGAGAGTAGGGTAAAAAATAATGGATCCCCTTGATTTTGAGTCATCATGTTTGCCATCCTTTTAAGCTACAAGTAGCTTTAGTTTCTTCTCTTGGTTTCCTAATTGTTTCCTATTGACTCTTTCAATTGCTCTTTGACTACTTTGAACAATCCTTTGGCTTTTGACATTTTGATACAAAATTCTCACCATCATTCTCTACTTGGAATCAACACACATGAATGTTGAGTTGTTGGAGGCTGAGGGAATGATCCTTTCAATCATCCAACCAAGCTAACATTTAAATCATCCAACTTACATAGAAAATACTTCATATTGATGTTAATGTACACATACATAAGAGTACAATGAAAGAACCATAACTCAATGTCCTCCCAATATGCATCTTAAGGCTTCCAAAAAGAATCAATTGTAGTCATGATTATTATGATATTAACTCTCTCATTCTCATGACAAAGTAAGCCGATATCTTCATAGAAGTTTTGATCACCATATGTGGAGGAAAGCTTGCAACTCTTATGGCATGTATATGGGAGACATTATATTTTTTATGAGTGTATATTCACATGCACAAGGCAAGCTTTGAGAGAGTAATTACCTTGACTTATAAATGGGTTATATTACTATCTTTGACATTTACTCGTAAAATATGAGCATATATAACAATAAATAAAATGATTTATATATCCAAATGTCTTGCTTAATGCTACACACACACACACACACACACACACACACATACATCTACAAAAATTGACATGTAAAAGTGCAAAAGATAGAAATATGGCCTAATACATAGCGTACTACCACATATGTCTTTTGACTTCGTTTTGTGGTGAAAAACATAAAATAGAGGATAAGTAGATAAGAAGACATTGTGCACAATGCATGATAAAGAGAAAGAAACTACGTATAATGATTAGGGGCACTAGAGGGTAGAGATGCAGTCCTCATGCTTTTAAGCAAGGTGCCATTCTTAGATGCTAATTCTTGGAGGTCCCAATGTGTTACTTATTGATGGCAAGCGCAATCATATGCTTTAACTTTGGACGAACAGGTTTCAAAAGTGTTATCCCTAGATATATGGCGCGGGTACTTGCAGTAGCATTATGCAAAGGGACGTCGCCAAAATGATGAATGGGGGACAAGGGACTCGGGAGCTGGATGGTGTGGAAAGACTGATGCGGAAAGGATAAGCTTGGGAATTGTCATGAACATGCACATATAGGCTAGGATAAGTATGACACCTAATGAAGATATCTAGTGGAGGAGAAATACTACCACATGCTGCGGTAGATTAAGGTGAGCGTCTAATGGAAGCTCCAAGCTTTGGTGAGCTTCTTGAGGACTTTTTTGTTGGCGTCGAGCCAGGTAACGTAGCCCCCATCAGGCTTGACGGTCCAGACGAAGTACTTGGTGGCGGTGCCGCGGGTTGCGCCAACGAACGTGATGAGCTTGTCCTTGACAGGGTTGTCGTCGGCGGTGCACTGGCAGGTGCAGGAGATGGAGCGGGTGCTGGGGTTCACGTCGAAGGTGAAGCGGTACTGCTCGCCCAGCCTGAACAGCACGTCGTCCTCATAGGGTGCGCACTCGATGCGGGGTTGGCACCCCGAGTACCGGTTCTCTATCGACACCTCCGGCTGCGCCTCTCCTTTGCTATAACTTCTGCCTGCTGCCTCCGTCATGAGTACGCCATCATGCGCACCTAGCAGCGCCATCACACAGACGACCATTAGGGCTACCGTCGCGGCTCTCACTGACGCCATTGCCTCAGAATGTGCGAATGAAAGGGATTGGGGAATTTGGGGTGATTTTGAAGGGGCTGCTTAGATGAAACGAACGAATATACAAACTTGTATCGATCGTCTTCTAGTAGCCGCTACTTTATATAAGAATGCCGAGGGAGCCGTGCTTTCAAAGGTTTCTTCTCTCTCGGGATAAGAGAGAAACGAATAGAAGACGTGTATCGCTGCTCTTCTGCTAGCTGGCGCAACTGCGGTGATCTTCCCCCCTGTCGTACTGTCTGTGTACTGTTTTCAACGCGCCTTATCAGCTCGTCAATATAAATGTCAAAGTGAACCGTCGTCGATTCCGACGACTTCTTCCAACTTCCGATTCAGCAAACTTCAACAAAGCACGTGTCTACGTCGAAAGAATTTAGAAACTTTACAAGTTTACACGATCTCCAAATGAGGTTGTTGTAGATGGACCATAAACAAGTCTTTCCAAAAGTAAATATAATTAGCATCACTTCAGACATTTCATGCATAGATGCTCACGCTGAGCCTTTAAAGCATTGTATGACCAAATTTGATTGTTGACTTTGATGTATCATATATTGCCACATGTACAAAAGACGGGAGAATTGTTAGATATACTCAATACCCCTCTGTCATAAGATGCCACCAATGATTTATGGTGCTCAATGGTGTAAGGACCCCATTACGAGGAGAAGCCATGTGTGAGCTAAAACATTGGTTTTGTCCTAACTTTTAATGCCAGATGAGGTCAATAACGAATGACAAAAGGTGACCTTTGTTGGTCTACTCTTTGGGGTATATAAAGTAATTACACTCGTAGTAACTTGAGGCACATTGCATCAAGTTGCGCACTATGGGAGTGATCAAGTTCCTTGGCGGACTAGGAAAGGCTCATAATATGGTAGGTTGAGCAGGTCAACAAGACTAGCTTCATGGGATATAAAAGGGAGACCCCTCCAAAGCCATCATTAATCTATATTTCATGTAGTCAAAGTTCTTCTAGGTAGCCTTAAGCTCTTCATCTATCATCTATCTAGATTGCCATCTAAGCTTCACAATGCAATTGCATGGGTAAACAGATCCATCTTTGTATCAACCTATTTGGAGTTAAAGAATTTTTTGTTCTTCTCTTGTTTGTTGTGTACTCTCTATTCCTTGCTCATATTTTATATTCTATGCCATGTAATTTTTACATGGTATTAGAGCCTAATGGAATCTAGGGAGTAAAGAGTGTGTGAGTACAAATGGGCTTAGAAATGAAGAGAGACAATATCATCATCCAAAAGAAATTTTGGCACATCAAGAAGTGGTATTGCTATACTAACATTGGTTGCAACAAGGGTAGTGGCAACATCAATGGTAGAGGTATTCAAGAAGCATCTAGGGTTTATGAAGTCTCTAGGTAGATATTGGCAAAGTTGAGGTGAACATCTCATGCTTCTCTCCTTAGTGATTCTTACAATCGCTTCTCTCACTTGAGTGTGAGTAGAATTTGCATGTGATAAGTGGTGTATTGGCAATAAGCTATGAAGGGTAGTTTTATGCTAGGGCAGTTTCAAGGATATTCATAAAATATATTTTTGGATAGGGAGGGAGCATGTGTTTCCTTGAAATCCAAAAGCGTAAATGCTAAGACAAATATCGATGTCAAACACAAAGGTAAGCTCCAAAGCTTATTGGATGTAAAGGTAAGGTGTTATCTTCCAAAATAGCCCAAAAATATTAAAATTATGATTTTCCTCATTCATGCATAGCTTTTGTGTAGAAATTCTTGCCCATGGGGTATAACTTTAAAAAACCATAACTTTTGATCTAGGAATAAAAATTCAGAAGTGTTCAAGGCCTTGGAATGAGCTCTACAATTCTATCACTTCCTTTTTAGAAATATTGGAGAAAGAAAAGTTTAATGTCCTTAATTTACCATTAAAAATGTCTAAAGTGTACAAGCCTTTCAATAATGCCTTTATATTATCAATATAAACCATGTTCACATGCAATAAATCTTGTAATGTCACATCAAGGGATGGGTATATTACAGGAGATTTGATTGTCAAACTCATGTTTCCAAAAACTCTACAGTGATTTTTTTTTAAAAGGTCTATTCTTGTCGTCACGGACATGCCATGAACAAGTGTACGGATTAATTCTTGCTCGTGCCATATGAATCCACACCCCATGTATACACCCTTAACAGGACATCCTTGAGCCAACCATCCGACCACGCTTGCCATGGTCATCATAGAACCTTCTAGAAGATATGTGATCTCATCATCTCCATCATCGATGATGTCATCATGGAACATTCTAGAATATCTTTAGCCACCTTCCAACACCTACAAAAGGAGGGGCTCTCCATAGAGCTCCTCAGTTTTAGTCTTGGGAGCTTAAGGAGTTGAGACCTCCAAGTAGGTGACTTCAAGTTCCAGTTCTAGTTCTTGTCTAGTCTTGGTATCTAGTCTAGTCTTGTCTCCCATTATACTCATGTTGTCTTGTCACCTTGTAATCTCATAGTATGAGATACTGTCTAGTACTGTCATGTATCTTGTTCATCCCAATCAGGGGAGATCTTGTAATTCTAATATCTTGTATCCATATCTATGGTCCTATGTTGAGGGATCCTTCATATCCTATTGAGTCCTATTGTCTATACCTATGGTCCCGAGTTGTGGGATTTTTTGTATCTTGTTAAGTTATTAGTGTACCTTATGCCCCTATGTGGGATTATCTTGTAATCAAAATTCTTGTAACAAATCTCACTTCTAGTCTAGTTTCTTGAGCATAGCCTAGTGCACCCATAACAATTTGGAAAGAGTACTTTCTAGCCCTACTGAGCACCATGTGTTAAATAACAGAGTAGGTTTGGAGCAACAGAGAGTGAGTAGTCAGCCATCCCATTTCTTTCATTATATCCTCAAGTAACTAGTAGAGCAGAATAGTTACAACTAGGTCATCTAGTCAATGTACTAACTGTGGTTAAGTCAGAGACCACCAACTTATTAAATATCCCACACTTGTTGTGTATAGCTGGACATACAGTTAGACTGTCAATCACACACATAGACAGATAGACAGAGCTTGAAGTCTTAACACTCCCCCTCAAGCACAAGATAACACCTCTACGTCAAGTACCTGTCAAAATTAACTGAACTTATATTTACCTAAAGACTTGGTAAAGATATCTACTACCTGCTCATCCATCTTCACATGCATAAAATCCACTTTACCTATAAGAACCATCTCATGGATGAAATGGTAGTGTACCTCAATATGCTTCGTTCTAGTATGGTAAACTAGTTTTTTTACTAGAAGTACACTACTAATATTGTCACAAAATAAATTCATTGGAGCATCCACTTGTATTTCCAAATCAGCCATCAGTTTAAGCAACCATGCAATTTCATCGGCTACCAAAGCAACACCTTTGTACTCTGCCTCAATACTAGACAATGCAACAATGGGTTGCTTCTTGCTACTCTAGCTGATCATCACACTTCCAAAGTTGAAGGCATAACCACTTGTAGACATGGGATCATATGAGCACCCTCCTGAATCCACATCAGTGTAACCAATGAGCTTCAGGGCCTTATCCTTCACATAGAATATCCCATGATCTATAGTGGACTTTGCATACTGCATAATCCATCTAACAGTATCCAAGTGTGGATTTTTGGGCTTTTGCATGAACTGACTTATGAGCCCAACAACATAACTCAAATCAGGTCTTATGATGGTTAAGTAGATCAAGATTCCAACCATCTCTGTCTGTACATAGTGACATCATCAATTTCAGCTCCAGTGTGTTTATGTCTAAGTTAACATTCTAATCTAGAGGTATATCAAACGGTTTACATTTAGTCATGCCATATTTTTTCAACATATCTATGGCATAGTGTTTTTGCATTAGCCATAAACCATTATCTCCCTTTATCACCTCAAGATCCAAGAAGAATTTTAACTCACCTAGGTCCTTCATATCAAATTCAAATTTCAGCATACCCATGACATTATGTATTCCAAAGTCATCATCACATGTGATTATCAAATCATCCACATAAATAACCAGCACTACCAATCCTTTGTCTATCTTTTCCGTGAACAAAATATGATTAGCCCTACCAACCATGATTGAGGATTGGTAGTGCTAATCGTATTTTGTTGACGGAAAAGATAGACAAAGGATTGGTAGTGCTGGTTATTTATGTGGATGATCTGATAATCCTTGCATGCCATGCTCTAGGAGCCTGTTTTAGTCCATACAAAGCTTTCTTCAGCTTACAGACATAATGTGAAAACTTAGGGTGTGCATATCCTTTAGGTTGATCCATGTGAGCATCCTCTCCCAAGTCACCATTGAGGAAAGCATTCTTAACATCCATCTACTGTAATTTCTAGCCTTTTGCAGCAGCCAATGCAATCATTGTTTGTATGGTTGCCATCTTTGCAATAGGGCTGAAAGTTTCTTGGTAGTCTAGACCATACTGGTGAGCATAACTCTTGGCAACTAGCCTAGCTCCCCTAGCTTTGTAACCCATTTGCAGCCAATGGTCTTTTTTCCATCTAGCAGTGGAACAAGATCCCAAGTGCTATTTTTAGCGAAGGCAACCATTTCGTCAACCATGGCTATGCACCAATTCTTATCCATCATTGCTTCAGCATAAGTGGTATGTTCTTTAACCTCCATAACCTTCCTCATATAAGCATAATGCTTCACAAAGTAACCATTGTAAGTCAGTCTATATCCACAAGATACCTAACCCTCTGTGAGCATCTGAGTTGTGGTGCACTACCAGATTCTCCTCTCATGAGGCAGAATGTACTTGCTCTACCAAATACCAAGCGTATACATGGTAGGAATACCAAGTTCACCGTTAAGACTATTAGCCGGTTCATAGCCTGAAGTCATCATGCCAATGTATCATCAAAAACTTTTTATTTCCCTTTGTTATCCATCATGTCATATCTCCCCCTCACTGACATAGTGGTGTCAATGGACGATGAGCCAAAATTATGCAATCTCCCTGTCCATGGAGATAAAGGGGATGATACATTTGTAACACTAGAACCTGTCAATGTAGTACTCTACTGCAAACCAACTGTAGAACTCTTGTAGAAGCATGTGTAGAAGGCATGTGAGGTGGTACTACTATAGGTGATGCATACCAAGTAGCCATCTCGTCAAATATAACATCCCTATTGACAAGTGTCTCTCGAGTAGAGGGATCAAAACATTTATATGCCTTCTTTTCTTGTACATAACCAATAAAGACACACTTATGTGCTTTTGGATCCAACTTCCTTCTCTTTTCATCATCAATAATATGCACATAAGAAATATGACCAAATACTTTCATGTGACTGACATCATGTTTGTAGCCATACAACTTTTGAAAGGGTGTCACATCATGAATACCTACAGTAGGAGTCTTGTTCAAAATATACATGGTTGTCATAATAGCCTCAACCCAATAGTAAAGCGGCATATTCTTCTCATTCATCATAGCACATGCAACTTCCATTAATACCCTATTCTTTTGTTTAGCTACTGCATTCTACTGTGGAGTGTAGCTGCATGTAAGCTACCTACGAATACAATTTTCAACCAAAAAACTGTCAAACTCATTTGATACATACTCCCCACCACTATCAAATTTCAGACAAGAGATGTAGCAATCCAATTCTTTCTCAACCTGCTTCTTGAACTACTTAAAAATAGCAAACACCTCATCCTTTTCTTTTAGTATATAAACCCAAGTATAGCGGCTAAAATCATCTATGAAGGAGATCACATAGTATTTAGAGCCTCCCATGGATGCATTATGGGTTGGCCCCCACACATCAAAATGGACCAAATACTGCAAAGGTCTCATGTTGTTTTGTACATGCCTGACAAAAGCCAATTGTGACTGTTTACCAAATTAACAGGCATCACATACATGATCAAGATCAGTGTAGGTAAACTTCAGTAAGCTAGTAACAAAGTGTCTCTTCTGCATCAATTACAGCCACTAAATATTTATATACCCCACTCTCTTATGCCATATTTCTAAGTCTTTGACTATGCTTGAACCATGAGCAAACATTGCTGATTTCAATTGTGGTAAAGTGGCATCTAATGTGACTATATTGCCATGTCTATGACCACAAGCAATCAATTTGCAGCCATTACCAAACTCTTCAATGAAGAAACCATGATTATCACCATTGCCCTACTTCTTCCAGCAGTCCTTGGCAATGTGTCCATACTTTCCATAGTAATGACAATTCTTATCCTTGTTAGGATTGTTAGACATACACCGTGGCTGCCAAGAGCCTCTTCCTCTAGGGCTAGATCTCCCCATGGCTCTAAAATTTCCACCACCTCGTGCATTAGAACCCTGCTAGGTATTACTGCCATGAGAAATATTATGTGGTGCTCCTCTCCCATGAGAAAATCCCCTACCATGGGTGCCACATCTATGTTGATTTGAGTAAAAGACAACATCCTTGCTCTTAGAGCTACTAGAACCAGTAGCCAATCCTAGTTTGACTTCCTCTTGAATGAGCAATGCCTCAAGCTCATTAAAATTTGGCATTTTGGCCTACACAGATATGGAAGTATCAAAATATTTATATTCAGGCCCCAAGCCATCATTTAATGCAACTTCAACCATGTCTTCATCCTCCACGTGTGTGCCAATGCACGCTAACTAGTCCACAATGGTCTTGATTTCAATTGCATATTCTGAATAGACCTACCCTTTCTCTCCATATTATCGAATTTCTGCTTCAATTATATCTTCTTGGCACTTGTGGTAGTGCCATAGTACTTGATCAAGGTATTCCATGTATCCTTTGGAGAGTTTCAGTTCATAATCTGCATTACCATAGCATCCAAAATACATAATGACAGCCAACATAGAACCTTGCATGCTCTTTCTGTCTAATTTGGAGTGGGATTTCTGTTAGTAGGTGATTGGGGTTTAGCCTCTACTCCTGTTACCAAATCCCAATATCCTTTTCCTATCAGGAAGTTCTCCATGTGGAACTTCCAGATTTCATAGTTGTTGCTGTCAAGTTTCTCGCCCACTATTTGGGTTATGTTATCTAATCTATACGCATTTGCCATGTTGTAAACATTGCTTGACTTCTTGCAAACCAAGGTTTCTTAACTAATCAATTTCAACCTTCTGATTCAATGACAATTTTCAGTAACCCTCCGTTCAAATCAAAGTATCTCAGTCCATAAAAATGTCAACCATATCCCAAGTCAAGTGGCAATACATCTAGGTATAGCAACCTATATCTATGGATTGCATTTACTGCATACTCTATATGTAAACACACTAACTGGTAGTGAACATACAAAAAGTCTGTGAACAACAACCTATGCATAAGAGGTGGCCTTTTCTCATCCGAAGCAAGGGTATTTATGCCTCAACATAGCCCACAACATCTCACACAATTTCCACTACATGCAAGTATCCATACATGTTCATCTGGACACATTGCAGTGGCATCTATATCATGTATGGAAGTAAATATTCTTATAGCTAATAAAAATAGTGAATACCCTACTATAACCAACAACAAATCAATCCAAATTTGGGCATTTAATAAGTCTCACAATAACCCACAAAAATACCTACATCTCCAATGGCATGACTCAAGCCTTACAGGTACCAAATGGATGTCAGTATGTTTCAACCTTTGAGTGATAACTGTCATACATTCAAATTACAAATTTCAGCCTATAATTTCTAGATTTGTAAATGCATTCCAAAATTGAATTTTTAATCCCTTTTAATCATTCTAAGGTGTACATGGGTATTGCACATACATTTATCAAGCATTCTTGATAGTCATATCCATCATTCCAAAGCATTGGTGGATCAAACGTTGCCTTGTATTAGTGTTGAAAGACTTCTAGACATATTTCAACATGTCATTATCTTCATACATTGAGCATTTGACACTCCCAATCCAAGATCAAAAACATAAGAAGTAACACATATTCTTTTTCAATCATCCACCAAGTATAAGCTCTTCAATGATCACTGTTTGTTGAGACTTCAATGTTGCCTATGAGTTCCCATATACAACAAGTGTATTCAACCTGCATTACATAGGTTTGCTGGTCACATTCTAATTTCTTTGCATCAGTTTTCTACAACATACATAATGCTCCATCAGTTCATGCCAATGCTCAACCATTTAGCAAGTAATATGTCACATTGGATGCATATACATTATACATCAAGGCTACCTTCAGATCTGTCTAGGTATAGATGTAGAAACAACCAGGCGCAACTTCTACAAGCCATGTTTTTTTCCTTGCTATTGGTCAATGAGTTTTTGGTCACTTGCAAGCTAACGCTTCTTCATTGGAGGCTCAAATGTCCCATATGATTGCTCAAGAAAGTGGATGATCAATAGTGGCCAGATCTGCTCACATTTTTCAAGTGCAAATTTGCTGCATCAAGTCTACATACTAATTGCTCATACTAACCACAAATGAGCTCAATGATAAGCTCGATCACTTGCCAATGATCCCTCATGCATACATCAATAAGATCTAACAGGTGTAGGAGATCCAAATTTGATGTATACTTCTCCAATGTTGGCTATGGCTTCTTTTCCCTACAACTTCAAACTTTTCCTTCAAGTTCTAGCTTTTACAATGCCAATGCCAGGCTAAGAGCTCTCAAGAGTTCCATGGTTCATGGCTCTGATACCATGTTAAATGACAGAGTAGGTTTGGAGAAACAAAGAGTGAGTAGTCAACTCATCCCATTTCTTTCATTATACCCTCAAGTAACTAGTAGAGCAAAATAATTACAACTAGGTCACCTAACCAGTGTACTAACTGTGGTTAAGTCAAAGACCACTGACTTATTAAATGTCCCACACTTGTTGTGTACAACTAGACAAACAGTTAGACTGTCGATCACACACATAGATTGATAGACAGAACTTGAAGTCTAAACACCATGGAGGTGACTCTTGAAAGAATCGCGGCCTCCCTTCAAAACCTCCAACAAAAAATTCAAGACTTGAATGAACAACAAGCACAACTTTAAATAGAACACACTATACATCTAGGCCGTGTGCTTCAAGAGATGCAAGACCAGATTCGAGACTTGTAGAATAACAGAGGAAGAGATCAAATGATTTTGCATGTTTATCAACCCCCAACAAGAGAACCCAAGATTAGCATGCTAGAGAAGTTCAATGGTGACCGTTCAAAGTTCAAGGGCGGATCTATATCCACATGTAGTCGGATAGCTATCTAGATGATGCTTCTAATGTGGGATTCATTGGGACTTTGCTTTGTGGTCAAGCTTTATCATAGTTTTCCAAAATCTTGGAAAATAATATGCCAATACTTCATAACTATGAGGCATTTCTTTGCGAGCTCACTTCCACATTTGGAGATACAGACATTGGTCGAATAGGAGAAACAAGACTTTGGAAGCTAGGATAAGGTAACCTCCTTGCCTCTACTTATGCATCTGAATATAGGAAATCTCAATATGTGACCTCACTTGGCTTGAGGAGTATTTTATCAACCAATTAAGATGAGCTCTTAGAGATGGCATCAAGGACCTCATGCTCGCTATGCATGAGGCAAAAACACTCAATATCTATCTCACGCAAACCATCTAGTATAATAATAGATTGTTTGAGAGAAAGAAATAAAAGCAAGAACAGTTAAGGCCTTGCCGCCAATGGCACCCAACCCCAATCAAAGACCCAATCAGAGAAGAAACCAAGCTTGAACCGATTCAAATATATAATACCAATTTCAAGTCCTTGACCCCAAAAAAAAGCAAAGACCAAGAGATAATAATCTATGTCTATATTGTGAAAACCCTGGACACATCACCCTAAATTGTCCAAATAAGAGGGTAATAACCCCAAGAGTTGTTGCAACCATCCTCGAGCAGGAAAACAAGGATGTCTAGTTGTAAATGAGACCATACAATTGGACCTTGATATAAGAAAGTGTCTCTTAATCCCAGCCACACCATGAAAACTTTCCTTGTCACAATTCAAATGATCTTGCCGAGAAAGACCCTTTTCGTCAAAACCCTAGTTGACTCCGAGGACCTCTGCATGTTTCATTGATGATGGCTTTGTGAATAGATACCAAATTCTAGTACTCCAAAAGAGCAATCCTATAGCATCTAAAGTCATGGACTAAAGACCTTTAGCATTTGGAGATATTATCAACGAAACCCGACCACTCGTGGTAAGACTTGGTGATCATGAATCTTTTGTATGCTTTAATTTCATATCCAATCCCACAAATTCAATCATTCCTGGGATGCCTTGGCTGAAGAAACACAACCCAAAAATTGATTGGGTTAAGCAAAAGATTAATAAGCAAAAGATTACACATCATGAAAATCAAGGAAGGTCAGTATATCTAGGAGCCAAAGCCTTTATGCACACAAAAGGCAGGAATCGATCTACATGGCATATCATGTATCAACTTAAGAATCTATTAAGGATGAGTCAGCCAAGCTACCAAGCTAGTATCAAGAATTCTAAGATGTCTTTGAGAAAATGAATGCCGTTCTCTTACCCAAACACAGACCATATGATTGTGCTATAGAACTCCATGAGGGGGCTCAACCACCTTTTGGACCCATACATAGGCTATCCCCTAATGAACTAGCTAATCTACACAAGAACATTGATGAGAACCTAGCTAAGGGGTTCATTAGGCACTTAAAGTCTCCGGATGGAGTCCCAATTCTATTCATGAAGAATAAAGATAGGTCACTTCAAAAGTGTGTGGATTATCAAGGACTCAACAAGGTAACAGTCAAGAATCAATACCTTTTGTCATTGATACCAGAGCCCTTGGAACACCTTAGAAAAGCCAAGATCTTCACAAAGATTGATCTACAAGGGGCTTACAATCTTGTATGGATCAAAGAAGGAGATGAATGGAAGACAACCTTCCACAAGGGGTATTGTCACTTTGAGTATGTTGTTGTGCCATTCGGTCTCACCAATGCTCCTACAATGTTTCAATGTATGATGAATGATATCTTGCGAGAGCATCTAGATGATTTTGTAGTTATATACTTGGATTGTATCTTGATATTCTCAAAAGATCCAAAGGAGCATGAGTACCATGTAAAATTAGTTTTGGAAAAGCTCAGAGAAAAGGAACTATATGCAAAACTTGAGAATGATTCTTCAATCAGATAGAAGTGGAATTATTGTGGTACAATGTCTCCGAAAGAGGAATCTTCATAGATCCCAATAAAAGTGAGACTATTCTTGACCAGTAAACACCCACATGTGTCCATGATGTGCAATGTTTCCTTGGCTTTGCCAACTTCTACATGATATTTATCAAGGCTTTCTCAAAGATAGTCACACCACACTCACCAAACTCACAAGAAACTCAAAGTTATCATAGACCCTAGAAGCTACAAAGGCCTTCCAAACCCTTAAGACCGCTTTCATCATTGCCCCAATCCTAGTCCACTCAGATCCTACCAAGCTATTTTTCTTGGAGATTGATCCATCACACTATGCCTTAGGAGCCATCTTTTCTCAAAGAATTTATCCCCTCTAGAGATAAATATAAGATCCATGAACAAGAACTCCTTGCCATTGTAGAGGAATTTGATACTTGTCATCATCATCTAGAGGGTGTAACCCATAAATTTATCATCTATACACATCACAAAAATTTAGAATACTTTATGAAAATCCACATCCTCAATCAAAGACAATCTGGCTATTGTGTCGTTAGATGGGCACAATGTGAAAACCCTAGAGTGCATCATCATCCAGCTTTCTTATTAATCTAGAGAGTCAATTTCATATTATTCATTAGTGTTAGTGTCCATAGTATGGATAGTTCCAAAATATAGGATTTTTGGACAAGTTTAGCTTATTTTTTATATTTTGGATATTATTTATTGTAAATATCCTAAAAAGGTGTAGAAAACTTCTAGAATAGGGTGACATGCAAAAAGCAAATGGCTTTTCAACTAGTTTTGGGAGATCTTATGCAAAAAGAGGGGCTTCAGAATTCACGCGATGCACAATCGCAATTTTCAAGAAACAAAACACTCCAAATTGGGAAGAAGAATAAAGAGTGATCTGGGAGATTTTTGACTAGATGTCTTAGGGTTTTACCCCCCTTTTAGAGCCAACAAAACCATTAGACTTGCCGTTTGAGTAGCAAAGAAGAAAGCTAGTGTTTGGTGTGCATTTTTGGTCTACCAGGGAGCTCCAGGAGATCTAATGCTTGGAGATTGTTTCCAAGTAGTCCCAAACAAGGCTTTTGTTTATCTTCTTAGGTTCTATCTAGAATCATTGAGCTTTATCTTTATCTTGTGTAAAGGCTTTGGCTGATTTGAATCTCTTGCCTATTCCTTTTCTTCTCCTCTATCTTCTATTCTCTACTTCCTTCTCTCTTTGATCCCCAGTGAATATGACCTTTCAACTAAAACCCCTCCAATATTTGTGAGCCTGAAGTGAAATGTCATCGAAAGGAAAGACAAGATGGAAGAACCTTCAAGTACAATTTCTAGTTTTTTTGCAGTAATTAGTGCAGAATATGAATATGCTTATGCAGGTACAACAACAAAAATAAGTGATGTAGGCTTGTGCTCAAACAAAAATTGTTGTGATGAATGCGCTGTAAGTAGTTGAGTGTGAGATTAAGTTTTTTCAGGAATGTATCTACATATTTTCATACCTATGCTCAATAGATGGATTTCTTTGGGGTAGCTCAACTTGCATGGAGCCATTATTTTATACGGGTCACTGTACATAAATTGAAAGCCCATGTTATCAAATATACATGCAGGATGCTAATTGGCTGGCTTTCAAGAAGACACTCCAAGAAGAATTTTACATTGAAGACACCAGTTTGATTATCCACAAGACTTTCCAGGAGTGGGTTCTAAAACCCAATAAGGGTCTTGTCACTATAAAGTTATTAAGATAATTTAAAATTTGGTTTGAGCAATTAGATCTTATAGAACAACAAGTTCTTGCAAGTCAAAAAATTGAATTATTTCCACAAGTGGTGGATCTTAAGCCTCAAGAGAAGCTTGATGATTTGTTAGAGGATCAAACTATATAGAAATGGCTTAAAAAATCGTGGAGGCGTATTAAGGGGTCTTGTGGCTATAGAGTTATTAAGAGAATTTGAAAGTTGGTTTGAGAAGTTAGATCTTGCATAACAACAAGCTCTTGCAAGTCAAAATTTGAATTTTTTCTACAAGGCAACATGTCATGAGCTTCAAGAGAAGCTTGATGGTTTGTTAGAGGATAATACTATAGATAAAAGGCTTAAAATACAGTGGAGTCATGGTAGGAAAGATATTACTACATTGGTGAAAAACCATAGAAGAAGATAAAGATTACATGTATCTAGCTTATCCACTGTTACACGCAAAATAGTTAATGTATCCAATAAGCCACCCACTTCTATGACTAACCCTATGGTTGCACATGTTGTTCCCACTGTTAGAGAATATGTATTAGATGAATTGGTTAAATAAAGGCATACGAGATCTTCAATTGAAGGACATAGAATCGGATCAGAAAGGACAAGAGGAAAGGGGACGGGTAGTAATCCCTAAACCAAGGAAAAGATCAATGCAAGTGTGATAGTTTGTAGAGTGAAAGGAAGGATTGTGCTGCTTATTAGGAGGCCTTGGCATGACAGCTCATCTTTTGAAAAAATAGCAAGGTCCATGCATAAGAAATGGGATTGCCTCTTTCTTTGAATTTTGGAAAGGGAGGTATGCAAAAGTTGTTAGAAGACTTGGCTGTCCAAAATGCTTATGCGGCTATAGATGCTTCTACTTTTGGTTTGTAGTAGTTGGATAAAACACCTAGCTAAGTGATGGTTGGTTCGAAGGCTACAATATGGACACATGCTTTGCATGCAACTAAAAAGAGGAAGGTACTGATAGTGAAATGTCTCATGCAAGGCAAGACATTGATGACATAATTGGCTGGGAATCATTGGTAGATGTATATTTAGTGAATGCATATTTAGCAAAGGTGCAAAACATGGATGTACTTGTGGAAGAGAAATGAAAGAGAGATGAAGATAATGTAGGGAATTCTAAGCGAGTGACAAGAATAAGTGTGGATCATCAGCTTAAAGTTTCCAATTAGCCACCTCTTGAGCATGTCATGGAATAGGTTGGACACAAGTAGAAACATGATAGCAAATAAGAAGGCAAAAAGAAGGGCAAGCAACCATGATATAAGCTGCAGTTTGATATTGAGATCCCCTTGGGAGAGGTGCTTGGCACCCCAAGTAGGAATTTCATGACAAAATCATTGACATAATTAAAAGGAAGCATCATTCTCTTGGTGATAGTGCATTATTGCAATTTGAAGATGAAACTAGTTTGTTGGGATTTGGGCTAAATATGAGCATGATATAAGTGTTGGTTTATTTGTGTAGGATGCTACTAACCAGTGGACAACATGTGGAAAATAGAAGAAAGTGGTTGAAAATGCATTGTCTTGTAGCAATATGCATGGAGTAAGGCAGATACAACAATATGGGAAAGAGACTCTAGGATTTATTTCTTAGAGTCATTACACAAGATATCACTGGGCAAGGGCTACCACTGAAATGATAGTGAAAATAGGGGAGCATGAAACTCCTTGTGTTGCTTTTCTTGACCACAGATATAGAATTAATATCATTGAGCGTGGATTGTATGAGAATGGTGCATGGTCTATGGACACTAATCATGGTTGGTGTATGAGGGCTGCAGATAATTATTCAAGGAAGCTCTATCTTGCATATCCTAATGTAAAAGTGATGATTTGTGATCTACAAGAAGAGCATCACTTATTTGTACAAGATAGTTTCTCATATGTAGTGATTTTGGGACATCCCTATATTATAGGAGTGTATATGGGAACAAAGGTGCTTGATGATGGTTCTATGTATGCAAGAGTTAGAAGCAAGGATAAGAGGAAAGAAATCCAATTTCTTACTATATGTGTTAATCATCGTAGAAATCAAGATATGCTTCAAGAATCTCCTTTGCCTCCAAATGCAAGGGAATTCAAAGACCTAGATTTTCACTGAGCAATATTGTAATGTGGGGCTACAATAGTGCTATTCATAGGATGTACTTGCTCTCTACTGGTTATCCTTAATTTATAGCAAGTGGTTCATATTGGTTTAAGCCTATGAAAGCTATGTGCAAAGCTGAGCGCATATCTATGAAATGGGCTACTCAGGGAATAGGGTTGTTAGTTCAAAATGAAGGCATTTTAGGCCTCTTTTATGGGTGAATAATACTGACACTGTCGCTGGAATTTTAGCAACTATACATACAGAAAATGAGACTAAAAATAGAGTGTTGTCAGTATGTTATTTGTACATGTATGATGTTATATCAATAGAGGAAGAATTACAATGGGTTGAAATAGTTGTGGAGACAAAGTATAAGACGATTGACAAAAAGGTGAAACCAATTGCTTTGTTGCTTCCACCAGAGAGTGAGGGTATGTATGAGAAAGTGTCAAGGCACCCAAGTTTATGGTATCCTAAAGATATAGGTCATCAGTTTATAGCTACATTACAGGAAATTTAAAGTTAGTGCAGAAGGGTTCCTTTTGCTTGTTGAAAGGGACTTCTTTATGTAGATGTTGGCTAGGCATGGAAAAAAATTTGCATTTCAGCTAGGTTGTGTGAATCCAAATGTTGTCTCTCCTATGGTAATATTTATTGTGCCACATGTACCATGGAACTTGAGGCCTATTCTAGTGCCTAAAGCTTACTTTCAAAAGCTAATGGATTTGCTAAATGAAAAGATTTGCATGAAGATCTTCGAGCCCTCTTTACCCCTATACTCAAATCGTTGGTTTACTGTGTCTAAAAAGAATGGGGCTTTGAGATTTATTCACGATATGCAACTGATCAACAAAGTGACCATAAGAAATATGGGTACATGTTGACATGTGGTTGATTAATTTGCAAAGGCTTTTGTAGGTAGAGTGATCTATTCTTTGGGTGATATTTACTTGGGATATGATCAGTTCAAGTTGCAGTTGAGAGCATGGATATCGCAACCATGAAGACTCCCTTAGGGTTAGTACAGATGTGTACTCTCCCACAGGATGCAACAAGCTTAGTGGCACACATGACAAATGCTATGGATATGGTACTCAGGGATTTTATACCACAATTGACAATGCCCTTCTTGGATGATGTTCCAATCAAAGGGTGTGCAGTGGATGAAAAGAATGAAGAGATGAATGCTCATGGGTGCAGAGATTTTGTTGCAAACCATATTGTTGATTGCAAAAGGATTTTGATGCGTCTATAAGAGGTGTATTTAACTCTTTCTAGATAAAAGTTATCCATAGCCAATCATCCACAGACTGTCAGTCAAACAAAACATGTAAATCAAGTCTTGAAACAATATCTCCATTGCACCATCAACTACCATTAGAGTGATTGGTTTGAGGTCTTGCCCTTTATAGAGTTTTCTTATAATAATAGTGTCCGTACATCTACCAAGAAAACTCCTTTCTTTGCAAACTATGGTCAGCATCCAAGGATGGATGTACATCTCTCCAATCAAGTAAAGAATCGTGTCACCCAAGGCAAAGCTCAACACCTAGAAGATATACACTAAGAACTCAAGCAACAAATCCAAAAGACTTAGAATTCGTATAAGCACTATGTGGACCATCATCATATCCAACATCCAACATACAAAGTCGGTGATAAAGTATGGTTACTCAGGCATAACCTCCAAACAACAAGGCGCTCCACCAAGCTAGACCACCAGAGATTTGGACCCTTCACTATCATAGCCCAGATCAACTGAGCTGCTTATCATCTCCAACTCCTCAAAACCATGAAGATCCACCTAGTCCTCCATGTTTCCTTGATTGAGCCCTACCATAGCTCATCTCACTGGGGAGGGGGGAAGAGATCGAATCCCCCACCACCTGTCTAGATTGAAGATCATGAAGAATTTGAGGTTGAGCATGTATTAGACTTGAGGATCTCATTGGAATACCTTGTTCATTGGAAAGGATATGATATCAATGATCATGCTTGGGAACCTGTAGTATAGCTCTAATAAAGAGCACCTCTCCAAGTTAAAGAATTTCACAAGAGGAATCCAACAAAACCTAGACCAAACCACCAAGCCACTCCTTGTGGAACTTGTGGCTAGAGAGGGTGATGTCACAGACATGCCATGATCAAGTGTACATATTAATTCATGCTCATGCCATATGAGTCCATAGCCTAATGCGAATGCGCCCTTAACACAACATCCTCAGACCAATCATGCGAACCCACCCTTGCCATGTCATCATAGAATGTTCTAGAAGATATGCCACGTTAGCACATTCATTGATGAAGTCATAATGGAACATTCTAGAAGTTCTTTAGCCACCCTCCAACACCTATAAAAAGAGGGGCTCCCCATAGAGCTCCTTGGTCTAGCCAATGCTAGTCTTGGAAGCTCAAGGAGTCTTTACCTCCAAGTAAGTGACTTTGAGTTCAAATTCTAGTTCTTATCTAGTCATGGTATCTAGTCTTGTCTTGTCTTCCATTATAGTCTTGTTGTCTTGTCACCTTGTAATTTTATAGTACAATATATTGTCTAGTACTAACTTATGTCTTGCTCATCCTCGTCAAGGGAGATCTTGTAATTATGATATCTTGTATCCATTCCTATGGTCAAGAGTTGCGGGACCCTTCATATCCTATTAAGTCTTCTTGTTTATACCTATAGTCTTTGTTTGTGGGATTTTTTGTATCTTATTATCATTGTACCTTATACCCTTACATGGGCTTATCTTGTAATCAGAAGTCTTGTAACAAACCTTGCATCTAGTCTAGTCCCTCGAGCACAGTCTAGTGCTCCCATAATAATTCTATCCTTTTATATCTACTTTTATATTGTCTAATTTTATCTTGATTTTATTATTTTATATCTTTTGTTACATCATCAAGTTTTGCATATTTAGTGGGTGAAGCTAGATTCTAGATCTTATGCTTGTGATTAATAGGATTACAACTTATTGGGAGCCTAGATCATTATCCTTATTTGATGAAACTTTAAATTTATAAATATTCAAACTTAAAATAAATAGCTCTAGACAAACATTTTATAAGGCTAACATAATGGGTACATTACAAATTGACCCTAATTAAGGATTCATCATAGTTGATTCTCGGTTGATTGTGCCATTACTATGATCTACAAGATGATTCAAGATCATATGACTATTTAAGTGAGATGTTGAGATACTTTTAAGCTTTCCATTGTCCACCTCACTTTGTACTAGCCATCCTACTACATGAATTTCAAGTGGATATATTAATGGTACTATGGTACATCCTTGTCTTATAGATCTCCTGGCTTGGAAGAGAAGGGTTAAATCACCATCAATTGAAATTCTCAAAGAGGTGTTACCAATGAGAAACTTATAAACTTGAAGAACCTCTTACCAAGAGATTGAAAAAAAAAATCCCATTTAAGCCTGTTATAAGCTTTATGAACTTCTAACTTGAAAAGGAAAAAGCTCCCTAGTTAGTATCTTGGGTATGGTCCAGTCCCTGTGACAATAAAATGATTGAATCTAAAACATTGTTTTCTTTATAAATCCTTTTGCTCTCTTATAATATTGCATTAGTCAAAGAAGGTAGTCTAAAATTATCAGAGTTAAGAGTTTTAACAAAAATCGTATAGGATGAGGAGAGATATATGATTGGTCTCTAAGGGTGACTTTATGATTCCTTTTGTGGATGCAATTTATAACCCCAAACATTCATGCTATGGAGGAGAGCCCCATAATGTACCAACTCTTTCCACAATTCTTAAAGGAGATGCGGGGACACACATGCAAAGATGTGGTCGATACTAATTTACATTTGTAGTAATCATGTTTACTATCATTCTTACACCTCATTGCCAACACTAAAGCTTTTACACACTTTTAAGCATACCATGAAATATCTATTAAGATGAATTTTAAACATGCTTATAAACGCAATTATAAACACAAAAATTTAGGGATTTCTATTGAATTGATGTGGGGATTTTCTTTCCAAAGGAAAAAAAGAAGAAGACAAAGCAAACATAAATACAATAAAATGTGTAGTAATGGATATGTGCGTGTGTACATGTGTGTGTGTGTGTGTGTGTGTGTGTGTGTGTGTGTGTGTGTGTGTGTGTGTGTGTGTGTGTGTGTGTGTGTGTGTGTGTGTGTGTGTGTGTGTGTGTGTGTGTGTGTGTGTGTGTGTGTGTGTGTGTGTGTGTGTGTGTGTGTGTGTGTGTGTGTGTGTGTGTGTGTGTGTGTGTGTGTGTGTGTGTGTGTGTGTGTGTGTGTGTGTGTGTGTGTGTGTGTGTGTGTGTGTGTGTGTGTGTGTGTGTGTGTGTGTGTGTGTGTGTGTGTGTGTCCAAGCTATAAACTCTAAGAGCTTCCATGGTACACCCAAGTAAAATCTCTTCTCAAAAGATCTAAGCAATAAAACAGTGTGTGGTTTAAAACAATTCCATTTTACTTATTTAGATCTTATAGCTTAGGCTTAGGGTTTTTGTTTCTATTTGTTGTTGTGTTTTTTTGTGTAATTATTTGGTTGCACATGATGATTGTGATTTTCTTTTTGGTTGTGCACTCTCATCATAATTCATATCAGTGCACAATGCAAGAAACACTTTTGGTTGGGCATAGTCATAATTTATATCGATGCACAATGCATGAAAATATAAAGCCACACATTGCAATTGTTAGGGCCAATGTAGAGACAAAAAAAAAATCCTCTAAGGGTTTGAATTAGTTATTTATCACATGCTAACTAGATAAAAATAAGGAAAGGACACCATATTAATTCTTAGTCACACCCTAACTAGATAAAAATAAGAGAAGAAGGATACCTTATTCATTTATTATTTTGCACTCAATTAGGGTTGAATGAGCAATAAATAATGGTGGTAGCTCTCTCTTTCACCTTTACTTTCATATTTAATAATCCCATTCCCAGATATTTTAGTTAACACCTTAAAAATGGCATCTCATATCCCAAGGAATTTGGCTAAGTACACCTTAATTTAGATGAAATCCCATTTCTCTAGCAGTTTAGTTACAATCTCTAGACCTCTATTTTTTTATTTCTATTATGCATTGAAAGTTCTTAGTTATTCTAAGCTTGAATTCTCCACATCTATAGAAGCAACAACATGATAAGGTGACTAGAAAGGGAGGGAGTGAAGCAAGAGATGAGTATTATTTTTGGGCTTAATAATTTCAAGATTTTCACTTTTCTAGGTTTTACATGTTCTTTTGTTATTTTATTTACTATTTTCTCTTCTTCGTTCTTTATCTCCTCTCAATATTTTATCTTTTTGTGTGTTCATGTGCCCATTGGAAGAAGCTTAAGGTACCATTTTCATTTGCATTTGTAAGGGATTTAAAATTCTTTCATTATTATAGGCCTTTTTCTTTGTCTTTTTTCTTTCTTATTATTGATGTTACTGTTTTTATGTATTTATATGCTCTATTGCAATAAGCTTGTCATGTGAATTGAATTAGAAGAAAGAAATATTATGAAGGGGGTAGGGTGTGGTTCTAGATCAATTTCTAGTATCGTATTTAGAAGCTCATAAGAATCAAGAATAATTGTAATTTTAAACTTCCACGAAGTTTAGTTTGTACAATCTAGCTTACCTGCATTCAGGTTTCATGGGTGAGATCTTAGTATTTTAATTATCGGTATAGCAGTACCACTTTTTGACTTGCCATAATTTCTTTTGGATGATGATGTTGCCTCTTTTCATTGTAGTATATAAAATATATGCAAGGAATAGAGAGTTTAAAAAAAAAAGAGAAATAAAAAATTCTTTAATTTCAAACAAGTTGATACAAATATGGCTCTCTTTACCCATGTGATTACATTGTGAAGCTTAGTGGCGATCTAGATAGATGATTTGTAAAGAGCTTAAGGCTAGCTAGAATAACTTTGACTATGTGAAAGATAGATTAATGATGGCTTTAGAGTGGTCTCCCTTTAATATATGTGTGGTGATATATGATACATCAAAGTCAATGATCAAATTTGGTTATGCAATGCTCCACAAGCTCATTATGAGCGTCTATGCATGAAATGTGTGAAGTGGTGCTAATTATTTCCGGTTTTTGAAAGACTTATTTATCGTCAATCTATAGTTGTTCAACCTCATTTTGTCAAATTTAATATTTGAGGAAGGTGTCATGGATTAATAGCCTTAATATTCCAACCTATTGCGTACCTCACATCTTTGATGGTGAGCTCTCAATTGTCTCTCTCATCAGTGGTGGACAAAGCCTTGGAGCCTTCTCTTAGAAGTATAGGATTTTAGTGATTTTACTAGACTTTAGGTTGAAATTGATCTAGGTTGCTTCTATTACTTTGTATTGAATGTCATGTGCTTGAGATTGATATCTGTACACATGCATGTAGTCAAAATAGCAACAACTCGATTTATGTTATTTTGTTTTGAGATCCCTTGCTTTATTCTCATGTTTTTGATGAGTGGAACCAGATCATGATATCAATTCAACCTATTGTAAGAGCATCAAGATTTCCAAGTTCACTAATATTCCTACCACACACAATTGACAACAAATGGAAGAGGAGATATCTTCTCATACTCCATATTTTGGTCTTGTTGTTTGTAATTGGAGTTATATGCAAGAAGGTCTAGTTTGCAGAAGAGCTCTAGTAGTATAGCTATAGATCCACAATATTCAAGGGTTGAAGGAGGGTGTAGAGGTGGTGCTACTAGCGTTTGTTTGTAGAGATCTACCTTGCCTCTTCTTGGTCTTCACGTATGTTAGTTATACAAAGGAATTTCCCATTTTTCCTCACAATGTGTCTATTTGCTCACCTACAATTTCTATTGTCTTCAAGTGTAGCTCACTATTATGATCGTGCCATAGTATGGTAGATTTTTATGGAAAATTAAACCTCGGTTAACTTGAGAAAAGAGGTTTGAGGTAAGAGGCTTACTTTTAGATTATTGGTTTCCTTTAGTTAAGAGAGGGCTTTCCTTTATGCCCGCTAAAGCGTGTTCATACCGTAAACGTCTTGGACACAAAGCAGCGTGATTTGAGATGGTGTAAACTTTAAAGTTTCTTTCGACGTAGACACGTGCTTCGCTGAATCGATTATCGTAAGCTGGAAAAGTCGTGCGATGGTACGGCGGTTCACTTTGACATTTGTGTTGACTAGCGTGAAAGAGAGAGAGGATCTGCGGCAGTTGCGGCAGCTAGCAGAAGAGCAGAGATACACGTCTTCTATTCGTTTGTCTGTGATCCCGAGAGAGAAGAAACTTGAAAGCACGGCCCCCTCAGGCATTCTTATATAAAGTAGCGGCTACTAGAACACGACCGATACAAGTTTGTATATTCGTTCGTTTCATCTCAGCAGCCCCTTCAAAATCACCCCTAATCCCATTCATTCGCACATTCTGAAGCAATGGCGTCAGTGAGAGCCGCGACGGTAGCCCTAATGGTCGTCTGTGTGATGGCGCTGCTAGCTGCGCATGATGGCGTACTCATGACGGAGGCAGCTGGCAGAAGTTATAGCAAAGGAGAGGCGCAGCCAGAGGTGTCGATAGAGAACCGGTACTCGGGGTGCCAACCCCGCATCGAGTGCGCACCCTATGAGGACGACGTGCTGTTCAGGCTGGGCGAGCAGTACCGCTTCACCTTCGACGTGAACCCCAGCACCCGCTCCATCTCCTGCACCTGCCAGTGCACCGCCGACGACAACCCTGTCAAGGACAAGCTCATCACCTTCGTTGGCGCAACCCGCGGCACCGCCACCAAGTACTTCGTCTGGACCGTCAAGCCTGATGGCGGCTACGTTACCTGGCTCGACGCCAACAAAAAAGTCCTCAAGAAGCTCACCAAAGCTTGGAGCTTTCATTAGATGCTGATCACCTTAATCTACCTGCAGCGTGTGGTAGTATTTATCCTCCACTAGACATCTTCATTAGGTGTCATACTTATTCTAGCCTATATGTGCATGTTCATGACAATCCCTCCCTCTCAGTCTTTCCACGCCATCCAGCTTTCCTTGTCCCCCATTCATAATTTTCGCGAGGTCCCTTTGCATAATGCTATTGCAAGTGCCCGCGTCCTGTGTCTAGGGACAACATTTTTGGAACCTCTTAGTCCAAAGCTCAGCATAGGATTGCGCTTGCCATCAATAAAATAACACCTTGTGACCTCCACGAATTAGCATCTAAGACTGGCATCTTGCTTAAAAGCACAAGGACCGCTCTACCCTCTTGTGCCCCTAATCATTATACGTAGTGATCGGAACTGCTATGAAGATATTGGCTTACTTTGTTGTGAGAATGAGAGAGTTAATATCATAATAATCATGATTACGATTGATTCTTTTTGGAAGCCTTAAGACACATCTTGGGAGGACATTGAGTGATGGTTCTTTCATCGTACTCTTATGTATGTGTACATTAACATCAATATGAAATATTTTCTATGTTAGTTGGATGATTGAAAGGATAATTCCTTCCTCCAACAACTCAACATTCGTGTGTGTTGGTCCTAAGTAGAGAAGGTTGGAAAAGGATGGTGAGAATTTTTAATCAAAACGTCAAAATCCAAAGGATTGTTCATTAAAGTAGTCAAAGAGCAATTCAAGCTGTTAGCATGAAAAATTTAGCAAACCAAGAGAAGAAACAAAAGCTATTTGTAGCTTAAAAGGGTGACAAACATAATGACTCTATACTCTCTATGACATATAGAAGAGCATGCATATTAGAAGTCAAGAAGGAGAGTATGTAAAATAGTTAGTATGATTGTATTTAATCTCATTACAATGTATTTTAATCAAAAGTGAGAGCCAAGCTCACTCTTGTATACATTATATCATCTCTCGAGCATGCTAATTTTCTAAGCTTGAAAACTCCAAAAATAGCCCATATATACAGATATTTACATATTTTAACTTGAAATTCATCCAAAAATAGCTTTAAAATAGAGTTTTCTCTCAACATTCACCAGTTTTCTAAACTCTTGATTAGACAAACATACACCAACCTATCTACAAACTAAAAATCAAGGGATCCCTTATTTAATTACCCTGCTCGTAAGGTCATATTTTGTAATCTCTATTTCATATTTATGTATGCACTTAAGACACACATAGTTAAGTGAATCTGTGGGCAAGTCCATCCATACATCAAAAAGCCAAAAGGAATGGAAAAATAGATGAATAGTCTTGAGAGAGAGAGAGAGAGAGAGAGAGAGAGAGAGAGAGAGAGAGAGAGAGAGAGAGAGAGAGAGAGAGAGAGAGAGAGAGAGAGAGAGAGAGAGAGAGAGAGAGAGAGAGAGAGAGAGAGAGAGAGAGAGTTGAGGGTACCCATCGAAGAAACCCTATGAAGCCACCCACTGGAAACCTTTATGTATATAATATATATATTGAATGGAATGTCTCATTCTTGTGTATTTAAACTTTTGAGATCTTGCTTTCTTTTGTACATTCTTGATTCCACCATAGCCAAAGCTTATTGAGAGTGAGAGAGAAAATGTGAGTGTGAGAGCATGTGGGTTCAGTATGATGAAGCCTCTCTTGCTTCTCTTCTCTTTTTGTTCATTGTTTTTTGCTAAGTTGTATACCCCATCTATAAAGGACAATCTTCTTCTCCTATATTGCTCTTCTTCACATTGAAAGGAGTTGGATTGATGGCTTGAGAGCTTGATGAAGCATTCGAATCACAAGATTATCAAGCTTCGTTGCAGTACTAAGACTACTACGAGAAAGCTAATGAGTTTAGTGAGTACTATTATAAGAATAGGAGGGCACAATATCAACAGGGAGATGGGTTGTATCAAGCCACTAATCATTAGGATTCAAATGAAATAGACAAGATAGATGGAGGAAAAAAAAAGAACCCTAAACACACTACATATTTATATTTGATAAACTTTGTACACTATAACTACTCTTATCATATTTCAAAATTTGTGTCTAAGATGGTGTCTTAGATGAAACTATGTCAAGATGATTGGTTGACCACTTTATGCAATTCCAAACTCTTTGCTACAAGAATATAATGAAAGAGTATGCTTCATGCACTAAGTAAAATAATGCGGAATGCTCTATGGATACTCAAGCTTGTTTTCTTCAACAAAAACATGTGAAGAATAATCTATTATAGTAGTAAACACTCTAACATAAAACACCTACCATAATAGGTATCCTCAAATACAAATCTGTAACGTGTCCACTTGTTCGCTCATAGGACACGTCTTAGCAGCCCATCGGGAAGAGAGTCCAAAAAGCGCCGCCCGGCACTCCCACGGAATGTCACAGGGTTTGCGATCTAGGTCTTCCCGAGTCTGCCACGAAGTGGAAGCATTCCGGCCGTTCCCACTTAGGACCGACCTGAATCAGGGTTTTCCTAGTGGACAAATTCCTAGAATGGCAGCTAGTGTCGAACCCCAGGCGAACTACTTTATGCAGAAACATCAGGGTCGAAGCGGATTCATGCTACACTTGGTTCAAGGAGAATGGGAAACGAGAGGGATGCAAAGCTTGGCCTCCCTGCCCATAAGGCTCAGTCCCATTCTGTTCCCCTAAAACAGCATAAATCGGGACTCTAGTATCCTAGATTCTAGGTCAATGTTCCTTGCTGTCAATTTCCTTCGAGAAAAGTTCCCGGCCAACCGAGACCACCCATTCGTAAAGATATCCTGAATTAGCCTGTTGAAGGTAGCAGGGGCATTTGTTAGCCCGAATGACATGACCAAGAACTCAAAATGTCCATATCTTGTGCTAAATGCTGTCTTTGGGATATCTTCTTCCTTGATCCTTATCTGATAATATCCAGACATGAGATCAATCTTGGAGAAGATCTTCCCACCCTGAAGATGGTCAAGAAGTTCATCTATTCTTGGAATAGGATATTTGTTCTTAATGGTTAATTAATTCAACCCCCTGTAATTAATACATAGCCAAAGTGTTACATCCTTTTTCTTCTAGAACAGCACTGGAGCTCCCCATGGTGAACTAATTTCCATCTGAAACCTCGTCCCGCCACAAAGGAGCATCAAATGGACTCTGCAAAAAAAGAAACAACTACACGTCAAACCACCATACAATAATGCATTTTAATTAAATTTAGTAACGATGTACAAGAAAGATGAGTGACTTATTGGGCCGCCAATTCCATACAATTGGTCGATCGATGCAGTGAGACCATGTCTCTCAGCATATTGAGTCTCTAGGCCGGTGGGATTGCGGTTTGTAATGGAGTGCTACAAAGAAAACAAAATACAATTGATCGTTTGTGTGACATGTACGTACGTATGCACTCCATCATCCAGCCTGTGGAAAACCTGTTTGCTACGGTAGGTACCAAAAACTCCTCATGCAATGATGCTACTATGTAGTCCTTACTTCCCTCCAGCATGTTCTTCCAATGATCCAAGACGTTGTGCCAAAAAACTTGTTGGCACAACTCTCTCATAGGATCCATCACCCTCCTTCCCTCTTCATTCATGATGATGGCTCCTGTCCTATCATCTACAAGGTATCCATACCCCTCTGGGGTATGCCTAAGATGTTTCCTTTCCAACCTGCGACCACACTTCTGGGCATATCCAGGAGACCCCTGTATATCTGATATAGCTACGGGGGTAGTATCTCTCGGAGTAGCACCCATAGGGGTGCCACCTATGGATGGCTGAGCAAAAGCTCGAGTGACTGGAGTAGACGTCTCCACAGGTGTGACAAATCCCATAGGTGATACAACTCCAGGAGAACGATGAGACGGAGATACTGCGTCGGTATCTCCACAACAACCACGTGAGCCACGCTCTCTTAAACCACCACGAGAGCGAGGAGTAGCGCTTATATCCTGAGTCGACCGTGGGCTCACTGCATCCATGTCTCTGAAGCATCCCCCAAAACCACTCCCTCCATCTTGCCCAAGTCTGGAGCATCGACCTCGTCTACTGGAAACTGAAGCATTAGAGTGCAACGAAGTAGATCTAACAGAATGGCTTGATGGTGTTAGAGATAGCTCCTGGTCCGCCATATCTCTGAATCGAGCCATATGATCTAGAGACATACGTGTGAAGATCTCTTGTAGCTCCTCGTTACTCATCCCTCGACTTATTGTGCTGATCTAAATATCCACAAAGGTCACCTACACATAAAAAAATTGATGTTAGCATAATCAATATAAATTATACAAAGCACAGTAATATAAATCTTAAAAAATTTATCTTACTTAAAATGCATATCTTATGTACCCTTATAAGTGATTTGTCAATGAATTGAGTAGGTGGATACTCCAAGTATGAAGTACCCTATGGTCCCATGTCAATCTTTTGACACAACTACGCATACACTGGAAGGTTGATAGACATGTCACCACAAAAGGATGAGTCCACTTTGTTCTCAAAGAATTCTTGGACTCCTATATTTCCATCATTGTTACTCGATTCTGGCTCCTCTATATGCTCCAAGCTTTCGGAGGCCTCCACCCCTTGCAATATCAACCCCTCTATTTGCATACTGTCCTCATCTATGCTCAGAACATCGATTTGATCATATTCTCTTGCACTTTGGGGAGCTGAAGGTATAACATACCACCATCGAGGTTATCGGAGGTTTGCATAGAAAATTACTTGTTCAAAATCACGTACAAAAGAGATTTAACTTTTGTGACATATACCATGTCGTAATAAAATTAAAAAAAACATGAGTTCATGCACCTGTTCACAATGGGCTGGCAACACAAACGTGTTGTGTAAATCCATCCATCTTTTTTCGGAATCTATTTCGAGAAATCCAGATGGACCTCGTTGAACTGTTGCTCCAGCACCTTCAAGTACCGCTTTGAACCACTGCACAGCGAATAGGATCATGGAGAAGCTATGGTAATCCACTGTGATAATACTTTGCAAGTTCCCAAAATACTCCATCTCATCTATAACCATGTTTGGATCCATTGCTCGTCGTCGACTCTCTTGCTCAAACTTTGCCATGATACCACAATCCGTTGTGGAACGCATTTTGTCGATATGCTCCACGCAGAAATGCCATCCACATGATCACGCCGCACTATATATTTTGTATTGTATATTTAAACACTCAATTAGCCATCGCATATAAAATATAGATACGACAAACCCTAATCACGTCATCACCTTTGGACTATATCCCCTTGAGAATTCCCACTCCTCGGTTGAGATCTTTGTCCCTTCGCGAGACGATGCGGTCAAAGCTCCATGCAACCATCGTGTTGACATAAACTGTGGCATCTCCTCCATGCCCTCGGGATATCGAATTGATCGATGGCGCATACTATGTTGAAATTCAGATTGCGCTTCTTCCTGATCTTTCCTAGCTTGCTCGTACCTAGCGAGCCACATCTCCATGGAGACATGGTGCAACATACAAAAGTGATTCACTTTCTCCTCCATTGTAGCATCCATTCTTTTTTCTACCCCATTTCCAACCACCACATCTTCGATCAGTCTATCATCGTCCTTCAGTGATGACCATAGCATACTGTTGTCATAATCCACCATTGGTGGCCATTTTGAAATATGTACTAATGCCTCAGACACAAACCAACCTTTAGCTGCTACCTTCTGGGCGAGCTCCTTGTTGCAGAAGGCCTTTCGGGGTTTTCATGAAGCACTCTAAGAAGAACATCCATCGCGTATGGATAGGTCCAGCAATATTCAGTTCATCTGCAAGATGCACAAGAAGATGGATTTGTATCGTAAGCATGCTAGTAGGTAAGTATTTCTCAAAGAGATAGACCATCTCCACTGCTCCCTGCCTTGTGGATTCAATAGAGGACATCTTAATCTCCTTCTGTGAGATCCATTGCACTAAAGTTGACAACCTGTAAATCACCCCGCGTATTTCTGGAGTAAGGCATTCTACGATCGCGATCGGTACGATCGGTAGTACAAACTGCCACAAACAAGGAAGCATTATGAACAACGACTACACTCCAAACAACAAAATACACAAGCCACTTACAATCCATTCGTAGTACAAACCTAACATATCTTATGTCAATCATGGGATTCTAGCCCTAATATTTGGTCATCTTTAGAAAACGTGGACCTGAGAGAACGCATCATACCCGTCGGAGTGCGGATAGACTTGACTATTTGCTTCACAATGCACTCTTCTTTAGTGGGAAAAACCCAAGGAGCATGAGGTAGCTGCAAGCGACCATCAGCAGTCATCGACTGTGGCCAAAGCGCCTCCATCTTGCCTACCTCCTTCAAATCCATTCCTACCCCTACAGTGTCTCTCTTTCCTGTGATATGGTCCCATAGTAAGCTGCCCACGTTCTTGAAAATATGCATAGGATCCAACAAGTGGTTGATATATAAGTGGGTCCAATATGGCAACTCGTAGAAAACTGAGAACCAACGCATTCCGTTTGGATGTGACTCCGTGTGGAGCATTTTCAGCTTGTACCAACTTTGGGCATTCATACGTGCATCCAAGAAAACCTTCCCTGAGTTCATGACCCTCTGGCAAGAAGGTGACGTGTCCTTGATATACCATCTTCTTCATGGTTCGTGACCTTCAGGAGTCTAACTGTGGCCCACACAATGGACGTGCATGATAACTTGAGGTAACCAAACCTGTCCCAATACCTCTTTCTAGTGAATACAAACTTGAATGAGCTATGATAGATATTACCAACGAGAATAGAAGCCTACTTACCTGAGCACTCTCTAAATCCCAAAAATTCATGCATGGTCCAAATGAGAATGGTTCGAATATTGGCAGATCGTCAACCATCTCACTTGCTCATATCTTCCATAGTGACCCTCTCCTCCCACAAAATCTTAAGCTCGTCGACTAATGGATGAAGATACACATCCATATTTTTTGACTTTGTAGTTGTCGGGAAGCAGGCTAAGGATGAGATATCCTTTCTTCATAGAAAGCCATGGAGGGATATTGTAGTTGACAAGGACTATATGCCACACACTGTAAGAAGTTGAGCGTAGACCAAATGGGTTCACGCCATCCATAGCAAGACCGAGCCAAAGATTCCTTGACTCTCGGGCAAAGCTTGAAAAGGTGGAGTCAATGTGGCTACCCGTGCATGAATCCACTGATATTCATCGAACTCCATCTGTGGATCTATTCTGTTGAGGGATGGTTTGCCCTTGTAAGTCCTGTCGATACCTGTGAGCACCACACTTTGGACATGTCTCCATAGTCTCGTATTCTCCTCGACACAGTATGCAATCGTTGATACATGCATGGATGTTGTTGTAGTCCGTACCAAGCTTTCATAAAATATGTCGCGCATCATCATGAGATTCAGACATGGTATTTGCAAGTGGTGATATTTGATACTTTAGTAACTTGAAAAAAAATCATAAAACACCTTGAAAAAGCACAAACGTTTTTATGATAGTGCCGAAAAGAAATCAATGAAGTATACGTACAAGGTACCTGAACAACTCGGTCACACTTGCATCACTCCACCCATATTTTGTTTGCACACTTAGGAGTGCAAGCAGTGTCTTCAGGTGAGATACTCGACACCCATCATATAATGGTATGGATGCTTCCTCTCTAAGCGGATCAGATGTCTTGACATCCATGGCTATTGTAAATGGGGGACATATTTTACACATTCATTGAACAATGAAAAATGAGAAAATTTTATTTGAGTGATCCTAATCATGTTGTCATTTTGGAAGCAAACCAATGGTGGAATGGGCACATCAAAATCAAACCGAAATAGATTATCCTACTAACTCATTATGTAATAGAGAAAGAGTGAAGTCTTGCATTGTTGACTTGTTGCATTTAATGTTATTAGATTTGCTGTGTGTTATGCATAGCCCCAAGGTACAATATTCCCAATCCATCTTGTATTCATTTTCTTGGTATTTCAAATAACCATGTCAAATGGTATATTGTATAACAAAAGATATAAGAACTATGCAAGTAGGATATAACTATGTAGAGACGTGCCTTCTAAGAATATCCATTCAAAGTAGTTCCATGCTTACCTAGCTTATCCAATAGGGTTTGCACTATTCTTTCTTTATCTTTGCACCACATTAGTATGTCCATGCCATCACAGAATCTTTGAGCATGTAAATATTTCCAAAAATAATCCTATTGTGAAAAAATTAGTATCATCATTTCATCCTTATTTGTTGCTTCTATGTTGCCACAAAAATTTCAAGATAGAAGTCATTATATATCCAACATGAGAACAACTCCAGTAATGAGAAAAACCCATGTTCATGATAGTCTTTAGACAAATATTGCAAGCTTGAAATTCAAAGACAAAGCATGAGATTCAAGTGACCGAAAGAGACAAAAGAGCTAGACACACTGTAGAGAACACTAAATTTTCTATATTTTCATGTGCTTGATTAGCAAGGAAAGAGCTTATTAGGTGAGAGATGTACTCAGCTACAGGGGCCCAAGCTTGCTACCAAGTTCTTCATTCTCTCTCTACATATATGCTCCTCCACTTACCTTTATTTTTTAGACATTATGATTTCAATCCCTTCTTTGGCAAAATATAGAAGAAGGTTGAACAAGGGTGCATTCTTGCATAGAAGAGCATTGCTCTTTATGAGAGAGAGAGAGAGAGAGAGAGAGAGAGAGAGAGAGAGAGAGAGAGAGAGAGAGAGTGAGAGTGAGAGAGAGAGAGAGAGAGAGAGAGAGTGTGTGTGTGTGTGTGTGTGTGTGTGCGTGTGTGTGTGTGTGTGTGTGAACACACACACACACAATGACAAAGATAGAGATAGAGACAAAGACACAGACATAGATAAATATAGAGAAAAAGACAAAGATAGAGACAAAGAGAGAATCATTTTTCTTTAATTTTCTAAAATAAACTCATTTTTCTTGAAAAAAAGTATATCCACACATTTCCAAGATAAGTGGACCACTTAATTGAAGTTAACCGTAGGTAATTTTGTTGAGACCTATACCACCTTGTCACCGCATCATTCTATAAGTATATTCCCTAAAAGGAAATGCTAAGAAAGGTGGTCTCTCATATAGAGTCAAATATTAATTTGGAAACTTGAGTGAAATATGTCGAAAAAATAAAATAAAAATAAAAATTATTTTTATTTTTATAGTGGACTACTATTTTACTTAATATCATGATGTTCTTAGTGTTGGGCATATAAGCAGTGGGCATATAAGCATCCAATGAACCATTGCATTGATTAAATGATTTCTCAAGTGGAAAAGAACTTAAAATTACATACATAGAACATTGTATAAATGTGTAAACAATAATAGAATATCATGCCAATGGGCTTCTAGGATAGTGGTTCATATGTGGGTTGAGTGTAATAGGGGTACGTGAGTTTGAACCTTGCACCCTGCTTCCCCTATGGTATATCTATAACCATCACAGAATAGAGAATCTTAAAAATTCTATTTTACTTCATTTACTAGAGATATTTGATGCCAAGTGGTAGAATATCGGTTAATTGGTTTGAGGCATATCAATCATAGTTATAATGTCATATGGGTAGGTCTGGATAGACTTGCCAAGTTGAAAAGTTTATACCAATTAAACCAACCATAAAAAGTCAAGACTTGACTACTTTATTTGTTTTGAAGTTGTTTTACGTGCAAATTGTCATTAAATATTATTTTTAATTAAAATAAAAATTACTTGGCTTGCTTTATCTTTGACTAAACACCTTAACTTTTATATCATACAAAAAATTGGTTGTAGGGTAGCACATGCCTATTGACTAGACTAAATTATCTTTATTTTACATTTTCTAAACTACCCACTCACACCATCCATGCCTCTCTAAAATTTCATTATTGGGAGTTTTAAGAGAGATAACTTTTGCAACTTACTATAAAAGAAAGCAAGAGCAAAATGAATTCCAAGAAACCATGGCCTTGTCTATTATCTTTTTGGCCTATGAAGGGATTATATTTCCTACTCTAAGAATAGAATATTGTATTCACAATTATACACTTGATTTTAAAATCTAAGAGTGTCAAATAGGTATCAACAAGGTATTGAACCATCTCTAAGGCATCTACTTGAGGGTCTTTTCCAAAATGGACTTCAATATTGTTTATACTTAGAGCATTGTGCAACAGACTATATATAGCTAACACTTAAGAGCTTTTGATTGCATCACAAGAGAAAGTGTTTACACGCAGGATCACGAATGCATTAAAGAAGGGGTCCTAGTCTAAATAACAAGGTCACATGCAAACATATAGCTCCTTGATTTATATTATTCCTTTAGCATTGACCTCATTTCTCCATACCAAGATGCTCGAGGGGGGGGGGTCACTCATAAATATATGTATATATAATGTGAGTTCAAAATAAGGGGTTTTTAAAACATCATTTTTATACATTTTTTACATACAAAAGGGTGTCATATAAAGGGGTTACTTACAGATTGAATAGAAAAGGGTCATATTTTATTCAAGAAAAATTCATAGATTAGGATATTTCTAAATAGGCCTTGAATGCACGTTATATAGAGGATATATATATAGTGAACCCCCCGAGCCAAGATGGATATCAAACTCCTCTCTAAGCTCCCCTCACACTAGTACTATCATGATAGATTGAGGATAATCCTTTATCTCCATGACCCTCAAAAGTAGCCTCCTCCTCACACTCTTTGATTGACTATTCCTAGATTAGTGATATAGATTCCCAACATTAGTAATAAAGGTGTGTACGCTCAAGAAAAATTCTCTCTCAAATTCACACACATCAACTACTTATGGCTACAGTGGCAAGTGCTTAACAATGGTGCATGTGTGCTTCTAATCCCATGGCATGGACGTTATGATAGTACCAAAAAGAAATCAACGAAGCGTATATACAAGGTACCTGAACAACTCGCTCACACTTGCATCGCTCCACCCATATTTTGCTTGCACACTTAGGAGTGTAAGCAATGTCTTCAGGTGAGATACTCGATACCCATCATAAAATGGTATGGATGCTTCCTCTCTAAGAGGATCAGATGTCTCAACATCCATGGGTATCAATGCATCGATCATTGCCTCTATCTCAAGCTCCAAGGTTATAGGAAAGTCTGGAAGGTTGCCTATCTCCTCTGGTATTGACGGTATAGATTGGGTAGTACCTTTCAAGTGGTGGATTCACTCAGGCACTCCATCCATCGCATGTCCACGAACTCTTCTAACTGGCCGCAAAGGGTGCACTCCTCCTTGGGACGAGACGTCACCTCCCTCGATAGAAAATTTGTTAGCCACACCCAATGTTTTTGTATATGATATTTAATTAGCTTGTGAATACAATGCATGATTGAAATACACTTTTCTTACTATTTGCTCAAAATCTGAGATCGCTTGATCAATGATCTCTGATTGAAACTCATCCAAGCGTCATACGTGTTCTATAGACAACTGACATTTTCATCTAATTGCTAGCTTACATTGAGTGCAAGGACATGGGACATTATGATTAAGATACACGTCGCGATCTTGAGCATCACGACGACCTTCATTATTTTCCATTTGGTCTAAGTTACGATAAACAATTTGTTTTTGTTATCATTCTTTTTTTCTTTCTTAAATTGTTTGAGAAGGGATTTCTTCTTTTGTAACTCAACAAAATTAACGTATGTAAAGTCTCCACCCACCCACAAATTAACATCTCGTGGTATTGCACCGGACCTCACCAAACCTCGCCACCACCACCACCACCACCACCACCACCACTACTACAACTACTACTACTACTATTATAAACAAGAAAAGAAGAATTTAGAGAACAAGATCTTACCCTCTTTTTTTTGTTTATCCATTCATTCTCTTCTCTCCCTCCATCTCTCTCTTTCTTTATTATGTTGTATGTTTATTCCCTCTCTCTCGTTCCTTCTTTCTTTTTCTCTTCCTCTCCCTCTCTCATTTCCTTTAACAAAACATCTCTCTCTCTCTACTACCAATTTCCTTTAACAAAGCATCTCTCTTTCTCTACTACCACCACCACCAGCACCATCACTACAATAAACAAGAAAATTTAAAAAAACTACTACTACAATAACAACAACAACAAACAAGAAAAGAAGAAAAAGGTATAACAACAACAACAACAAATAAGAAAACTAAACAACAATAAACAAGAAAAGAAGAAATTAAACAACAAATACTACTACTACCACTACCACTACCACCACTACTACTACGACTACCACAACAACAATAAATAAGAAAATAAGAAATTAAACAATAACAACTACCACTACCGGACGTTATGATAGTACCAAAAAGAAATCAACGAAGCGTACGTACAAGGTACCTGAACAACTCGGTCACACTTGCATCGCTCCACCCATATTTTGCTTGCACACTTAGAAGTGTAAGCAATGTCTTCAGGTGAGATACTCGGTACCCATCATAAAATGGTATGGATGATTCCTCTCTAAGAGGATCAGATGTCTCAACATCCATGGGTATCAATGCATCGATCATTGCCTCTATCTCAAGCTCCAAGGTTATAGGAAAGTCTGGAAGGTTGCCTATCTCCTCTGGTATTGACGGCATAGATTGGGTAGTACCTTTCAAGTGGTAGATTCACTCAGGCACTCCATCCATCGCATGTCCACGAACTCTTCTAACTGGCCGTAAAGGGTGCACTCCTCCTTGGGACGAGACGTCACCTCCCTCGATAGAAAATTTGTTAGCCACACCCAATGTTTTTGTATATGATATTCAATTAGCTTGCGAATACAATGCATTATTGAAATACACTTTTCTTACTATTTGCTCAAAATCTGAGATCACTTGATCAATGATCTCTGATTGAAACTCGTCCAAGTGTCATACGTGTTCTATAGACAACTGACATTTTCATCTAATTGCCACTTTACATTGAGAGCAAGGACATGGGATTTGGTCTATGTTACGATAAACAATTTGTTTTTGTTATCATTCTTTTTTTCTTTCTTAAATTGTTTGAGAAGGGATTTCTTCTTTTGTAACTCAACAAAATTAACGTATGTAATGTCTCCACCCACCTACAAATTAACATCTCGTGGTATTGCACCGGACCTCACCAAACCTTGCCACCACCACCACCACCACCACCACCACCACCACTACTACTACAACTACTACTACTACTACTATAAACAAGAAAAGAAGAATTTAGAGAACAAGATCTTACCCTCTTTTTTTTGTTTATCCATTCATTCTCTTCTCTCCCTCCATCTCTCTCTTTCTTTATTATGTTGTATGTTTATTCCCTCTCTCTCGTTCCTTCTTTCTTTTTCTCTTCCTCTCCCTCTCTCATTTCCTTTAACAAAACATCTCTCTCTCTCTACTACCAATTTCCTTTAACAAAGCATCTCTCTTTCTCTACTACCAGCACCACCAGCACCACCACTACAATAAACAAGAAAATTTAAAAAAACTACCACTACAATAACAACAACAACAAACAAGAAAAGAAGAAAAAAGTATAACAACAACAACAGTAAATAAGAAAACTAAACAACAATAAACAAGAAAAGAAGAAATTAAACAACAAATACTACTACTACCACTACCACTACCACCACTACTACTATGACTACCACAACAACAATAAATAAGAAAATAAGAAATTAAACAACAACTACTACCACTACCACTACCACTACTACTATTACTACTACTACGAATACCACAACAACAACAAATAAGAAAAAAAGAAAAGAAGAAATAAAACAACAACAACAACTACTACTACTACCACTACTACTACTACAAAAAAAAGAAAATAATAAATTAAAGACCTACTAATATTACAAACAGGAAAATAATAAATTAAAAAACTACTACTACTATGACCACTACTACTACTACCACTACAAATAAGAAAAGAAGAAATTAAAGAACTACTACTACTACTACTACTACAAACAAGAAAAGAAGAAATTAAAGAACATGATCTTACCCTCTCTTTGTTTTTTACTCATTCACTCTCATCTCTCCCTCCCTCTCTCTCTTTTTCTCTATTATGTTTAATGTTTTTTCCCTCTCTCTCTCTCTCTCTCTCTCTCTCTCTCTCTCTCTCTCTCTCTCTCTCTCTCTCATTCCTTCTTTCTTTTTCTCTCTTTCTCTCCCTCTCTCATTTCCTCTCTTTCTCTCTCAATACACATGATTTTTAACAAAAACAAGCAAAAGAAAAGGAGGAAAAACAAAAATAAAGCAAGAGGGAACAATACACTCATCGTAAAGACTCGAGGATGGATTCGACAGCTCCTCTTCGTGACGGTGGCTCCTCTTCGCCCTCCATACACTTCCTCCTCTTCTTCGCAAATGGCAGCAGCGGTGGTGAGAAGCTCTCCTTCTCCCTCTTTATCTCTTTCTCTCCCTCTCCCTCTCAAACGCAAGATGCAGTTCGCTCTCCCTTTCGCTCTCTCTTTCGTTCGTTCGCGCAAAATGACGTGCTTAGATTTCAGCCCGCTTTTTTTGCCTGAGTACCATCACTATTTACGTCGCTATTTGTGTCACAAATGGCCGTCGCTATATGCCTGTATCCTTGTAGTGGATGGGATCAATTTTGATCAAGCTTGTATATCTTTGATTGAATATTTACAACAACATGAATGATGACACACAAATCAAGAAATAACTATGATCTCACAAGAGGACACATAGTCAGAACAAATTGACCAAGCTTTACTTACTCAAAGGCAAGCTTCTCTCATCTCAATTTTCCTAATAGACATTGTTCTTATTGCAATAGAAATGGTTAAACTATAGATGATTGCTAGGAAAAATAATATGATGAAGAGCATGGTATTACAAATAAATAATCTCATTTATCCAAAGCTTATTCTCCTTGTGACTATTAAAAAAAGAGTGATCATCCAATCCATCTATGTTTCAAGCTACATTTTGATTCAAATCAAAATAGATCATATGCTGCTACACATGACAACACTATTGAAGAAGTAAATTGTGTGAGTTATTCTATCTCTTCAAAAAGGATACTTCATGTTTGTAATGGATCTTTTTTTATTATTAATTCTGGTGCTATGGAAAACATGACATATTAGTCTCAATGTTTACATAATTATCATTCTATTCTTGATAAGAAATTAGTTTATCTTGATGATGACACAACATGTCAAGTCAAAGGTATAGGTGATTCATATCTTGATGCTCTTTCTTCAACAAGAATTCAGCATGGAGTTTTACATGTCCTAGATCTAGAAAGGAATCTTCTTTCAGTTTTGCAAGCCTTGTGGATCTTGGTCTCTTTGTTGGTTTTGACTATACCATGTGTCGTATTGAGAAAGGTGGCTAAAACATAGCTATTACTCCTCGAAATGGTAATCTTTTTTAGTTATCTTTAAATGAAGATATTGCAAATATTGTTATAGCTCCTAGTGATCTTAACTGTTATAGGCCATTACAAGCTTTCGTAAAACATGTCGCACATAATCACAAGACTCGGGCATGGTAAGATCATTGCTTTGTTCACTCTGATTTTTCTAAGCTTGTTAATCTTTATCAATGTGACCTTGTTTAAGGTATGGAATTCAAAGCTTGTCCTCACATGGGTATTTGGGAATATTATGCACTCGAAAAGAATTTTTGCAAACCCTTTTCCATTTCCACCATAACTCATTAAAGAGATTTTCTTGATCTTATTCACAGTGATATCTGTGGACCTTTTCCTCCATTGAAATCTCAATATTGGTATTTCATGACTTTTGTTGATGGCTTCTCGAGAAACACCACTGTTTTTCTCTTGTGATACAAATTAGAATCTTTATTATCTTTTAAGAAATATAAAAAAACTATAGAACTTCATACTGATCGTCGCATAAAAAAACTTTGTGGTGATAACAGTGGAGAATACATTTCCAATTATTTTGATGACTATTGTAATAATCAGGGTATTCATCATAAATATATTGTTTCCTACTCTCAGGCGAAAACTTGGAGCAGCAATCCTATTGATTGCTGGGATAGCCTTCGGGCATGATACTTGATGTATTCCGGGACTATGATAAATAAAGATCATATATTTGAAAAAGGATTTTGCTTGACATTGTTTTTTTGTGTCGGTGCCTAAGTTAAGTGAAGGAACTTGTGTTTAAATTGGTTAATTAAGGAAGCTGCTTTTGCATGTCAAACATAATGTGGTAGGTAATTAGATAACTAAGCAAACCGAGGAAAGTGCGGTGGACGTGACTTGGGTCCGTCCTATGGAAGGGACGTGGTCCTGGTTAGTTGGGAACTTTTCTCAAAAGATGTGAAAACGAGACTATGAAGACCTAGCATCAGTAGAGTTAGAACCCCGGTTTATGCTATTTTAGGGGAACGGAATGGGACTATGCCTTATGGGCAAGGAGGTTGAGCTTCGCATCCCTCTCGTTTCCCATTCTCCATGAACCAAGTGCATCATAAATTCGCTTTGACTGTGTTGTTCCTACCCAAAGTGGTTCATCTGGAGCTCGACGCTAGCTACTTCCTAGAGACTTTGCTGATAGGAAAGAAACCGTGACTTTAGGTCTGTCCTAAGTGGGAATGGCCGAATACTTCCACTCGGGGCAGACTCGGGAAGACCTAGGTTGCAAACCCTGGGACATTCCTTCCGAGTGCCAGGTGGCGCTTTCTAGACTCTCTTCTCGATGGGTTGCTAAGACGTGTCCCAAAAGTGGACAAGCTGACACGTTACATGTCTGCATCCATGAGCATCCATCTCTTCATTCTTTTCATCCACTACACACCCTTTGATTGGAACATCATCCAAGAAGGGCATTGTCAATTGTGGTATAAAATCCCTAAGTACCCTATTCATAGCATTTGTCATGTGTGCCACTGAGTTTGTTGCACCCTGTGGGAGATTACACATCCATACTAACCTTAACGGAGTCTTCATGGTTGTGATATCCCTGCTTTCAATTGCAAGTTGAAACTGGTCATATCCCAAGTAAAGATCACCCAAAGAATAGATCGCTTTTCCTGCAAAAGCCTCTACAAATTCATCAACCACATCACCTACACCCACATTTCTTATGGTCAGTTTATTGAGTAGTTGCATGTCTTGAATAAATCTCAAAGCCCCATTCTTTTTGGGCATAGTAAACCAACCATTTGAGTACGGGGCTAAAGAGGGCTCCAAGATCTTCATGCAAATCTTTTCATTTAGCAAATCCATCAGCTTTGGCAAGTAAGCTTTAGGCACTGGAATAGGCCTCAAGTTCCATGGCACATGTGGCACAGTAAATATTACCATAGGAGAGAAAACATTTGGATCCACACAACCTATTTCACTTAGTTGAAATGCAAATGCTTTTCCATGCCTAGCCAACATCCGCATGAAATAGTCTCTCTCAACATGCAAAAAAAACCCTTTTGCACTAACTTTCAATTCCTGTAATGTTTCAGATGTAAATTGATGACCTATACTTTAGGATCTCGTAAGCTTGGCTGCCTTGACACTTTCTCATATAAATCCTCACTCTCTGGTGGAAGTGGCAAAGCAATTGGTTTCACCTTTTTGTCAACTGTCTTATATTTTTTCTCCAAAAGTGCTTCAATCTATTGCAATCGTTCCTGTTGACCAAACAATGCTATAACATTATACATGTCCAAAGAACATACTGACAACATTCTATTTTCAACCTACTTTTCTGCATATATACTTGCTAAAATTTTAGACATAGTGTCATTAATATTCAACCCATCAAAGATTCCTGAAATGCCTTCATTTTCAGCTAACAGTCCCAATGCTTTCGGTTCCTTAGTAACATGTTTCATAGATATGCATTCAACCTTGCATATAGCTTCCATAGGCTTAAACCAAAATGAACTATTTGTTGTAAACTGAGAATAACCAATAGTAAATACATGCTTCATTCCATCAAGAGGCGATTGCATCCTCTGAAAAGCACTACTATAGCCCTGCATTACTTTAGTGCTTAATGAAAATCCAGGTCTTTGAATTCCCTTGCATTTGGAGCCAAAGGAGATTCTCGTAGTGTATCCCGATTTCTAGGATGATTAGCACAAACAATAAGAAATTGGATTGATTTCTTCCCATCCTTGCTTCAGACTCTTGCATAAGCAAAACCTTCATCAAGCACCTTTGTTTCCATACACACTCTTGTAATATAGGGTTATCCCAAAATCATTGCATATGAGGAATTATCTTGCACAAAGAAGTGTTGCTCTTCTTGTACATCACCAATCATCACTTTCACATTAGGACATGCAGCATAAAGCTCTCCCGAAGATTTATTTGCAGCCCTCATTCACCAATGATGATCAATGTCTACAAGCCATGTACTATTTTCATACAATCCACGCTCATTGACATTTATCTCAGACCCATGGTCAAGTAAAGCAACACAAGGAGTTTCATGCTCCCCTATTTTCACTATTGTTTCAGTGGTAGCTCTAGCCCAATGATTTCTTGTGTAGTGACTTTGAGGAATAAATCCTAGAGTCTCTTCCCCATATTGTTGCATCTGCCTTACACCACCATGCAAATCCCTTCGACATTGATGAACCCGATGTGAAAAGTCGTCAGAAGAAGGAAAGACAAGATGGGAGAACCTTTGAACACAATCTCTAGTGATGTTTTGCAACAGTTGGTGCAAAATATGAATATGCTTATGCGCAGGTACAACAACAATAACAACAGGTGATGCAAGCTTTTTCTCAAATAGAAAGTGTTGTGATAAATGCTTTGCAAGCAGTTGAGGGTGAGGTGAAGTTATTCAATGGTAGGAATGTATTTGCATATGTACATATCTATGCTCAGAAGATGGAATTCTTTGGGGTGGCTTAACCTGCATGGAGTCGATATTTTGTACGTGTTACTGTACATGAACTAAAAGCACAAATTACTGAATTATACATGCAGGATGTTGACTAGGTAGCTTTCAAGAAGACACCTATGGAAGAATTTTACATTGAAGATACTAGTTTGATTACACGCAAGACTTTTCAGGAGTAGGTTTTACAACCCAATAAGGGTCTTGTGGCTACAAAATTGTTAAGAGAATTTGAAAGTCGATTTGAGTAGTTGGATCTTGAAGAACAACAAGCTCTTGAAGGACAACAAGCTCTTGAAAGTCGATACTAGTTGGATCAAGAGGAGCTTGATGATTTGCTACAAGATTAGACTTTAGAGACAAGTCTTAAAACACAGTGGAGACATGTCAAGGAAGTTGTTACTGCACTTGTGAAGAAGCATAGAAGAAGAGAAAGATTACATGTCTCTAGCTTGCCCATTGTCACGGGCAAGAGAGTTGATGTATCAAGTAAGCCACCTACTTTTGTGGCTAACCCTATGGCTGTAGTGCTATTGTTCCCTCTGTTAGGGAAGATGTCTTAGATGAATTGGTCAAAGGGATGTGGGATCTTCAATTGAAGGCTACAAAATTGGATGAAAAAGGACAAGAGGATAGGGGACGGACATCAGCCCCTAAGCCAAGAAAAAGATGTATGTGGTCTGACAGTTTGCAGCATGAGATAAAGGATTGTGCTACCTATCACGAGGCCTTGGCATGACAGCTCATCTTTTGGAAAGATGGCAAGATCCATGCACAAGAAATAGAATTACCTCTTGCTTTGAATTTCAGAAAGGGAGGTATGTAGAAGTTGTTGGAAGACTTAGCAGTTTGAAATGCTTATGCGGTGGTACATGCTTCTAGTATTGGTCTACAATTGGATAGAATGCATGACCAAGTGATGGTTGGTCCAAAGGTTGAAATATGGACGCATGCTTTACACATAGCTGAAAAGAGAAAGGTCATTGATAGTGAAATGTCTCATGCAGGGCAAGACATTCATGGCATAACTGGTTGGGAATCACTGGTAGATGCGTATTCAGTGCATGCATATTTAGCAAAGGTACAAAACACGGATGCACTTGTGGAAGAAAAACAAAAAAGAGATGAAGATAATGCAATGACATCTAAAATAATGACAAGAAGAAGTGTGGATCGGCCTAAAGCTGCAAATCAGCCACCTCCCAAGCATGCTATGGAAGACCTTTCTCTTTTCAGCTATGTGTAAAGCATGCGTCCATATTTCAACCTTTGGACCAACCATCACTTGGTCATGCAAATCAGCCACCTCCCGAGTATCCTATTTACAGCGATCGCGACGCGCACGATTTCGTCAATCTATCTCTTTTTTTGTGAAAAATCTCATAACTGGCTGAAAAAGCAACTTGCTTTTTGCATGCCATCCTAATCTAGAAGCGTTTTTAACTTTTTCAAATTTTTACAATAAATAATATAAAAAATATGCTAAAATTATCCAAAAAACTGGTATTCTTGGATAATCCATCCATTTCACAGTAGTACCAATGACTCAGATCACATTGACTCTCTAAATCAATAAAGAAGTCGAATGATGATGCATTCCATGCTTTTTCACACTGTGTCCCCATAGCATCACGACAGTGGTGACGCTCCTCAATAGTTGTTGACGATCCATCCAACCTCAATTTATGTCCTTTACACTCATGTATCATCACACGATCTAAATATTTCATCTCAGTCCGCTAATAAGATTTTCACAATAACTAGTTCAACTTTCTTGTGTTTCTACTTGATTGAATGATTTTTTTGACAAACGGAGGCCCGCTGAACAAACACCGATTCAAGATTCCTCTAGACGGCTGGCTTCGTGATGTTGAAATCTATAACATAGTCTCCCTCATGCACTTTTCAACTCTTGGATCACATGGATGCTTCATAATGCCAAAATTTGTGGGGATTAAATGGGGGGGTCAAATAGACTCTAATTGAAAAATCGAGACTTGCATTGAGTTCTTGGCATTGAACTCCATCTAGGAAAAGTCCATCTCATCAATCCACAACTGTTTCATTTTGCATGAAAATTTGATCTTTTACGGCCTCTCGAACTCTTTTCTGCTTCAAAACGGGCCCTAAAAATTTGGTCTCGTTTTTCTTCCATCTATTCACAAAGAAAACAAGTTTCCCAATAACTCCACCAATCTAATGAACATCAATACTATTTATATTCAACAAAGCATTAATCCTGTAGCTTTTTTATTTGCCAATTATGAAGACAAGTAACCAAATACTATGATACACTGTAATTTGCTGGAGCCCTTAATATCTTGCCAACCTTAGATCAACACGAAGAGAAGATCAAATTGGTGACATTCTTCTCTAACAAACCTTAGTGACATGTAAATCTTCATTCCCATATAATTTTGTGTATTCTAGACTGCAAATTGTCAATTTCATCCAAAATCAATACTTGAAAATCACGTAGCCAACTTCAGATCATGACACGAATTAGCCCCATGTGTTTGCAGGCAGGTCGAGCATGAATCACAAAGAAATCTTTTGTGGACAAAAATACAATCCTCTTCCCTTGATATGGTCCAACTCCCATCCCAAAAGCATTATTGCCACCTTTACGTGGAGAGGATGAATTGTACTATTAATTGGTTGGTGCTCCTGTTGCTATTGTTGAAGTGCTAGTGGTCCATGTGGCAGTGGATAAGGAAGCAACATGCATCTAAGAAATTTGTCACAGCATAGAGAAATAGCCACTCATGCTAGATCTACTGATGTTGAGGATGATTTCTGAGCCTCCTATCAACATATCAATAACACCTCGCACATCTTTGGGCGTACTTGCTAAATCTTGCATGCATAGAAGTGCCACATGTATTACCCTTAATACATCTTCCTCCTTGAAATTGCCATCCAATCTCAAGTTTGCAAGTTCCAAAACTCAATTCTCCTCATACAATTGTCATGGCCATTCTATTAGGTGAACATGCGTCTCTTCAGTGTTGCTTCTACCACTCACAATTTCAAGTAGAAAAATCCCAAAGTTGAAAATGCTTACTTTTCTACCAGCTTTCCATGAAGAGCATATTCTGGTGCTAAATATCCAAAAATTCTAGCAACACGTGCTTATAAGTGTTTTTCTCTTCTTTTTCTTTTTCACTATTGAGCTGCTTCACAACGACCCATCATACCATCAAATAAACATCCCTTGAAGACTGCACCAAAGCCACCCTCACGGATGTAACTACAACTATGGCATGTGAATCTTCCAATGCAATCTTGAAATGTATCACAAATTCTAGTTCTAGACCAAGTGCATAGGTCAAATTGCCTACCAATCCACACTTTTATTTGAACTCAATTCTAAGACATGTTTGTCGTGAAAGGCTAACAAGGATTTCTCCAACATCTTAGCTAACATCCAAAAAGTACTAGCCCTTTGTGCAAGGACCACGTTTCTAGTAAATGTCACTACTTCCTTGATAGTATAACCATCTACCAAAATATCACCTTCAATACACAATAATTTGCATTTTCAATGACATTATGGCATTCCATGGATCAACATCATTAAAGAAAAGACTACTTCATGTATCCTTCTCACTATCTCGTGTGTGCTTGCTCCATCTCGCAATATGACATTTACAACTTGTTTGAGTTAGTTCCAATTCTGCAAAAAAAACTTGACAACAATAAGTGTCATTTTATTTGAAAATGGAAAACAATGAATGATATTTTTGCATATAAAAGGTATTTCTGAGAAAAAAATTAAAAAACATTTTCTAAATGCTTGGTAAGTGTGCTTTCTATAGTAATAATTAGTTTTTAAAAGGCATTCATATGAGTAAACTTAAGTAATAATTTACAAAAAATGGAGTTTTGAGGAGAATTGAATTATTAGATAGATCATGATGTTGTAAAATTATTTGTGTGTGTGTGTGTGTGTGTGTGTGTGTGTGTGTGTGCAATGTTTATATGGAATCCATGCCATGGAGATTGCTTCAGCAGACATCGTATTATGTCTTAAGATACATTCTTATGTAGATTTTCTCATTTTACTACATACCTAAGAACATGACAATGCTTGAAAATTTTGTCAATTGGGGGTGGTGAGAAGGAAAAAATAAGATTAAATGTGTTGATTTTATGATCTTTTTTATATGCATGTAGATTGGCTTTTTAGTTTAAGAAAGATAGTAGTATGGGTTTTCTTGGTTCTGTCTTCTACATTACCACAATATGTATAGTGAAACGTGTGAAAATATATGATTGTGTGCATAGAACATGATACTACTTTTTTTTCTCTTTATGCACTTTAGAGAATTTCACCTTGCATGAAAAGAGAATGAAAGCATGGTATTATAATAAACCTCTTTGAGCATAGCACTTGATTGAAAAAAGGTGTTGACCTAGAGATGGAGTAGAAGAGGATCCCTAGCCATAGGTTAGCACATTTATTCTTAGGGAAAAGATTATGTGAGGCTACGAAAAGTATCCTAAAATGATAAATATCAAAGAAAGGAGTATGTTGCAATATTTTGCATGTTTCAAATGGCATATCCTAGGGCCAATCCTTGAAGTGTAAAAGAGCCATAGGGGCTATACTAGTCAGCTCTAGGGGAGTGCCCTTTATAAATGTAATTTAAGTAAAATAATGACCTACATGTGGAAAACTCATTTGCTTGAAGTTAGGGTCGAAACGGATTTTGGAACCTATTTACATTTTCTATGAAAGGAACGGTCAACGAGCCCGCCGGTACGGACGCCATTAAGAGGACCCCCAATAATTTATTGGGAACTGTACGAAGTATTTGAAAGACAGGGAAAAAGTACCATTCGGGTAATATTTCCAATGGAGTCGCAAAAGGATTTGTTGGGCAAGTAGTTGGACTACAATCTCGAGGAAGTTACTCATGAATATATGTGTATATCACATGGGTTCAAAATAAGGTACTTTTCAAATATCATTTTTATACATTTTTTACATACAAAAGGGTGTAATATAAAGGGATTATCTACAGATTAAATAGAAAATATTATGTTTTATTCAATAAAAACTCACAGATAAGGATATTTATAAATAGGCATTGAATGCACATGATGTACAAGATATACATTTAGTAACTTCCCCGAGAGACTAAAATCCAAGATTGCATCTACAAATGTGGCAATTAGAAGAATTATTTATAGTACTGAAACACTCCTAGTCGTGAGACTATGTGGGGTCATTTGGCATGTTTAGAATCCCAAGACTAGAGCCATTAGATCAATAGCTAGTATTAGACTCGTTATAGGTCTCGACAAGTGGTGCATTTTCTAGGAGTCTTTAGGATTCCCATAAGGACCTATGACTCAAGTTTATGAGTATATGACTCTTAGCTCACAAGAAAAAAAAAGAGCTATTGTGGAAAAACATGAATGTAGGCTAGAGATATCTCGAATTTAATGAGAGCAACATGAAGAATAGCTAAGAAAATACACAAAAATATTTTGCAAATACTCCTTAGATCATACTAGTCTAATATCCCTTAAAGATAGGGGCCTTACAACTCCTCACAATAAGAGTACTCCCAGTACACATCAAAGTGGTAATTTACCCTTAGCACCTAAAGTAAGGTAGTCAACTTCTTCTAAGACTAACCGAAGAGATGGATCAACCCCACCACCTAGTGGGGTCATTATTAGCACTATAGATATCCCCTATTTTTATATTTTTAGGGATGGCACAACCACCCTTAATATCCCATTAGGAGAAATATGGACTCTCTTTTTTGCCCCTTAAGGGGTTTCTCTCACCTCTCTCTCTGTAAAAATAGATTCCAAAATAATATTATAATAATATATCTTCTACAATCAGGTAAATCTCATATTTGAATTTTCAATAGATTTCACCAATTATTTTATTCTCAAATTGTAGAGGATAAGGTCACTTTTTCTCAAAATTCTCATAACTAAAAAAATAGAATTATATTTTCTCTAAAAATAGAGCCAATCATTAATATATGACTCTTTAATGCCCTTCTGAGTTTTCAACATGAAAATATATTAGAATCATTCTCATTCTTGCTTCTTAAAAGGGCAGAAGTTAAAAAATGATATAAAATGACGTACACATCATATTTTAAGGTTTATGTTTTCCTAGAGACAACTTTTTGACTCAAGAGTTTCCTTGTAAATTTTTATCATTTTTGAACAAGTATATGCCTATTTCTGGGCATTTCTTCATTCCCTCTCAAAGCTCTAGTTTTATCCATAATTTTGTGTACTCTTCTCCTTCCCTCCAGAAAATGGTTTCTTGCATACAAATTCTTCTGAATCAACACTCAATACTATCTACAACACTCTCTACCGTGCTACAAGCAATCTCAAGAGTGGTTTTGATAGTATTTGCTGAAATCAAATCATCTCTATCTACAACACTCTCTACCCTGTTACAAGCAATCTTCCTCTTCAATACTCTATACTACAAACAATCAAGTGATAATGGAGGTATATTTATTTTTTAAATCTTTGTGATGTTATTATTCTTCATAGTTGTTATTTAATCTTTAAGTATCAATTCATAGAGAGAGGGGGGGGAGAAAGAGAGAGAGAGAGAGAGGGAAAGAGGAAGAAAGGGGGAAGAGAGAGGACTATGTGAGATGAACTAAGAAAATAAGTGATAGAGTGACAAAGAGTAAATTAGGGTAGAAGATAAGACGATGTTATTGTTCTCCACTAGCCAAGCTTTTGTATAAATGTGTTTAAATATCTTTGATCAATTCTTCCACTACAAGGGAAAGGGGGAATAGCAATGCCAGTTTTCGACGAAAATTAGTGATGTCGTAAATAGTGATGCAAATAGCGACAGTACTCAGACAAAAAAAATGTGGTTGAAATCTGAGCACGGCATTTTGTGAAAGAGTTTGCGAAAGAGAGAGCAAACGAGGGTGGGAGAGGGAGAGAAAGAGAGAAAGAGAAGGAGGGAGAGCTTCTCCCCACCACCGCCACCACCATGCCCCCGTTCGCGAAGAAGAGGAGGAAGTGTATGAAGGGTGAAGAGGAGCCGTCGTGAAGAGGAGCCATCATGAAGAGGAGACAAAGAATCCATCTTCAAGCCTTTGCGGTGAGTATATTGCTCCCTCTTGCTTTGTTCTTATTGTTTCTCATTTTCTTTTGTTATTTTTTGTTGAGAATGAGGTGCATTAAGGGAGAAAGAGAGGAAATGAGAGAGGGAGAAGAAGAAAGGAAAAGGAAGAAAGAATGAGAGAGAGAGAGAGGGAATAAATATGAAACATAATAAAGAAAGAGAGAAAGAGAGGGGGGGGAGGGAGGGAGGGAGGGAGGGAGGGAGAGAGGAGAATGAACGAGAAAATACAAGGGGATAGGGAAAAACAAAGAGAGACCGTAGTCATGCAAGAGGACATTTCATGGTTCAAAGCTTGGTGAAAGAAACTCCCTACACCTTGACACATCACAAGGGCCATTGCACTTGAGAAGGAGTAACCAAGTCTTCAGTAATGGGAAGCTCAACTCAACTCACTTATTTGGACACCTTTAGGAGTGTTTTTAGAGTGTTAGATAGAGGCAAAAGAGATTATGCCAATACTTCTGATATGCTCACTTCCAAAGTAAGTGCTAAAGGCCCCCTTCATACCTCGAGAAGTGAACATGAGTAGTCAACCTAAAACTATTCTTAAGCTCACCTAGAACCATTTGGTGAGAACAACTTGAGTAGAGGTAGCACTAATAGTGATAGCCAAGCCCTTGGACCTCATGCAACTAGGTCATCAAAAGTGAGTACTTCTAAGAGATGACAACCCTATGAAGACTAGGATCTCACCTTAATTAGGCCTACAAAAGCACTCACAAGTGGTTGCATCATCAAAAAGGGAGTTCACACATTCTGTAGAGTTGTAAAAATTGTGATTGAATGCTTGTTTGCATATGTCATAATTGAATTGGAAGTTTGAGCTCCATCATCATGAAGATACTTGCATTTATATTGAATCACATTGATTGTGGAAAACAAAATCCTAGTTATGCATGGTGCACCTACATATACTTGCAAGTTAGTAATATTGGAAATTTCTAGCAAAGGAACACAAGATACATAAATAAATAAATCAAAAAAAAGAAATCATAAAATACATAAAGAAATTTGAGAAATAGAGAGACCAAATATTGACTGACTCTAGAAACCCCTACAATCATAGCTTAGACAAAGAAAAGAGACTGTGAAAAATGGACCTTATCATCAAAATTAGTCTTAATCTTACACACCATGCAATAGAGACCACATCAGTAAATGAGCCTTACTAGCCAACAATGACAAAATAGGCAACAAAGCCTTTTAGCACTTAGCATACGACACATTGAACATATGACAAATTTGGAGAGTGAGGGGTGTCTTCCTCAGAAGCCACAACTTCCTCGCCTAAACTTGAACAAATTGTTTGTCGTAACATAGACAAGATGGAAAACAATGAAGGTCACGATGTTCAAGATCATGAGGCGTATCTTAATCAGTGTGTCCCATGTCCTTGCTCTCAATGCAAGCTAGCAATTAGACACAAGCATTGCCTGTCTATAGAACACGTTCGGCAAGTTTCAATCGGAGATCATTGATCAAGCGATCTCAGACTTTGAGCAAACGGTAAGAAAAGTGTGTATCATGCATTGTATTTGCAAACTAATTGAATATCATATACAACAACAGTGGATATGACCATAAAATTTATATAGGGAGGTGATGTCTCATCCCAAGGAGGATGCACCTATTGCAACCAGTTAGAAGAGTTCATGGGTGTGAGATGGATGGAGTGCCCGAGCCAATCCACCACTTGGAAAGCACTATCCAACCTATACCGTCAATACTAGAGGAGATAAGTAGTCTTTCAGACTTTCCTACAATCTTGGAGCCTGAGATGGAGACAATGATCGATGCATTGATGCCCATGGATACCAAAACATCTAATTCATTTAGAGAGGAAGCATCCATACCCTTATATGATGGGTGCTGAGTATCTCGCCTGAAGATGCTACTTGCACTCCTAAGTGTGCAAGCAAAATATGTGTGGAGCGATACAAGTGTGACCGGGTTATTCAGGTACCTTCTATGTACACTTTGTTGATTTCTTTTCGGCACCATCATTAAAAACAATTGTGCCTTTTCAAGGTGTTTTATAATTTCTTTTCAAGTTGCTAAAGTATCATATATTACCACTTGGAAATACCATGCCCGAGTCTCATGATAATGCGTGACATGTTTTACAAAATCTTGACATGGACTACAGTAGCATCCATGCATGTGTCAACGATTGTGTGCTCTTCTGAGGAGAGTACGAGACTATGGAGACATGTCCAAAGGTGGTGCTCACAGGTATTGATAGGACTTGTAAGGGCAAACCATCCCTCAAAAAGTTCTTAGACACTTTTCACTTATCCCCTGTATACATTACATGTTTCGTACATTGGGCTTAGCGAGCTTGACAACGTGGCATGCGCAGAATAGATCCACAAAAGGAGTCCAACGAATATCAGCAGATTCACACGCATGGAGCCACATTGACTCTATCTTTCCAAGCTTTGCATGAGAGCCTCGAATCTATTTTGCTATGGATGGCGTGAACCTATTCGATCTCTGCTCAACATCTTACAATGTGTGGCCTATAGTGCTTGTTAACTACAACATCCTGCTATTGCTTTCTACGAAGAAAGGACACCTGATCCTTAGCTCGCTCATTCCTAGCCACTACAAAGTCAAGAATATGGATGTCTATCTCCATCCATTAGTCGATGAGTTTAAGCTTTTGTGGGAGGAGGGGGTCACTATGGAAGATATGAGTAAGTATGATGGTCGACTGTCCGCCAATATACGAGCTATTCTCATGTGGACTATGCATGACTTTCTAGGATCCGGGGAATGCTCAAGTAAGTAGGATTTTGTTCTCGTTGGTCATATCTATCATAGCTCATTCAAGTTTGTGTTCAGTAAATAGAGGTGTTGGGATAGATCTGGTTATCTCAGGTTATCATGCACGTCTAGTGTGTAGACCACAGTTAGACTCCCAAAGGTCACAAACCATGAAGAAGACGGTATATCAAGGACACGTCGATTTCTTGACGAAGGGCCATGAATTGAGGGATGATTTTCTTGGATGACCTCTGGCATGAATGTATGCCCAAAGCTGGTACGGGCTAAAAATGGTCCACATGGAGTCACATCCAAATGGAATGCGATGATTCTCAATTTTCTATGAGTTGTTGTATTGAACCCACTTACAGATCAACCACTTGCTAGATCCCATGGATATTTTCAAGAATGTGGACAGCTTACTATGGGATCACATCACAGGAAAGAGAGACACTATAAGGGCACAAATGGACATTTTCAAGAATGTGGGCAGCTTACTATGGGATCACATCACAGGAAAGAGAGACACTACAGGGGCACAAATGGATTTAAAGAAGGTAGGCAAGATGGAAGTGCTTTGGCCACAGTTGCAAGTGCTAATGGTCTCTTGCAACTTCCTCGCGTTCCCTGGGTTTTGTCCACTAAAGAAGAGCGCTTTGTGAAGCATATTATCATGTCTATCTGCACTCCCATGGGTATGATGTGTTCTCTCAAATTCGCGTTTTCTAACGATGACCAATTATCAAGGCTAAAATCCCATGATTAGCATAAGATATGTCCAGTTTTTACTACGAATGGACATGGGAGATTCACTAGTAGTAATAAGGAGATATCACCTGCGTGCAATAAATATATGAAAATACCCCTTATCTACCCGCTATTTATGGGACCTTACCTTATAAAATGTACCTTCCTTTCCTTAAATAACCCCCTCCCTTACACTCACGTGGTACCATATGGTAAACCCTAGTGGATCCCCCGAGTGAATGGATTGTAAGTGGCTTGCGTATTTTTTTAATTGGAGTGTAGTTGTTGTTCGTAATGCTTCTTTATTTGTGGCAGTTTGTAATACCGATCACGATTGCAGGATGCCTCACTTCAGAAATATGCGGAGCGATTTACAGGTTGTCAAGTTTAGTGCAGTGGATCTCATAGAAGGAGATCAAGACATCCTCTATCGAATCCGCAAGGCAGGGACCAGTTGTTATGGTCTGTCTCTTTGAGAAGTACCAGCCTACTAGCATGCTTACGATACAAACCCACCTCCTAGTGCATCTTGTAGATGAAGTAGAGATTGCGGAACTGGAGTCCCAAGAGGAACACCAAGGAAAAGGGAATTCTCTTTTAAGAAAATCTATCTTGTAATATCAACAAGCTTTTATTTCATTCTTTTGATCACCAAAACAAAGAAAACAGCAATCCTTCACGCAGTATCATAGTAGATATCTCCCACGGATTTGATATAATCAACCGTAATCTTCAACATCTTCATAGAATCCATCAATGTAACAAAGAACACAAAGAATACACCATCTTTGAATGAAAATCAATCACACTTCTCTTCAGTCTTCAGCAGCTACTTCTTCCTTTTGTTTTAGCTCTTTTGAATTTAGATTCATCATTTCCAAAAGTTAGAAAACTTTCCCAAAGTCACACATACATTCTACAGAACACTTACAGAAGGTCTACAGAACAGTTACAGTACAGTACCAAAGCAGCTACAGTACAGTTACAGTACAGAGACAGAGTTGAGACAGAGGCTCTACAGAAGGTCTACAGAGGTCATCAGAACCTCATAACTCATACTCAAACCATTCCAAACTATCAAAAACTTTTCAATAAGCTTCCAAAATATCTCAATCTTCATCAAGCATCAATCCATGCTTCATACAGAAGAAAATCAAAACAAAATAGAAGCTATATTGATGGGACCTAAAACGGGCCGGCACTGGCTCATGCACTAGCCGGACCTCTATCATGCGCTCAATAACCCCACGGCCTCGCGGCCAGGAGCATGGATGACACATACATCATCTTCCTAAACATCTTGCATTTGTATCACGTCTCGTAGTCCAACTCTAACCCAATCAACACTCCTCAGAGGGAGTCCCTACACATTGCCAAATAGCACGAAGTACAAACATAGGAGGTCCTCCCATGGCTGACTGCCGCTACCTCATTGCGACTCTCCTACACCTTGGGGATTGGCCCCTCGATGCATCGCTAAACATATATAACATACGCACACAAACTTCTCTCTTTTATGATTCGCGTATTTTCAGGAGATATACCATGCTTCCTCACTTTACTTTCCCTTAGACCCAACGCCTAGCCTACAGCTTGGACAACCTTACTCACTCAACGTTGGTCATATTCCTCTAAAAAGCAATTGCTATGCATCTAGGAGGTATTGTCTGATACCTTTAAATTTCATGCTTCATGCAAATTTTGAATGTCCACGTGCTCAAACAATTAAGAAAATCAGCATTGGTGCACATGTGAAAAACATTTCTTTCAATGGATTTCTCTATCACTCGTATGCGGCGTTGCATGAACCTAGCACCGAGAAACCCTCGTGCTACTAGATTTTTTAATTTTTAATTATCGACCAACCTAAATGGTATGCATAAAAAACCAGCAAGCTTTTCATCATTCCATTCATCATTTACACACACTTTATACACTCTACCTCCCTCACCCGTTTAGGTTGTGCATATTGCATGGGTTTAGGGTTCATTTTCCACATTTTTATTGCATAAAAAGCCATAAGACTCACTAAAACATAAAGGTAGGGCTGAATTGAGGCTAAACCTCATACTTTAGACCCTCCATACATCCACAAACATGAATCTTATTTTTCCTTAATTTTCGGCACTCAAAATCCATTTTTTCCCTATTTTTTCCTTATTTTTCTTGTATTTTTTTCATTTTTCTTCATTTTTTAATTACTGAAAATTCAAAACAGGTTATGGACTGTGGCCCTAAGGTTCATTTGTAGCAAAAAGACAAGTTTAGTTGGTGTGTCTTATGATATTTTCCATTGATATCTCAAAAACACCCAATTTTCCAATATTTCGTGTGTTTTACGGGTTTTTCACTACTAACTTCATACACAACACTTATGATTTTCTGATTTTTTGAGCATAAACAGTTGAAACACATTGCAAACAACATTATAATGCATAATCATCTCATGGGAACAAGAATTCATGAAGCAATTTGCATAAAAACACCATTTTCCTTTGTAAAAATGAGATTACCATTCTTTGCGGGTTGCGGGTTTTTATTTGCCATATCTCGGCACTGATTTTCAGCCACCATTAATGCTCATGACAGTCCACAATCAGCAATCTTCAATCCTCTTGCACTATGGAGCAATCCGATCTTCATTGGACAAGTATCCTTCATTCATTCCTCTTCTTCTTCTTCACCACATGAATCTGCCGTTAGGGGAGAGAGAGGGAGGAGAGAGAAAGAATGAAATCAGAGATCTTCATAGAGACCGCCATTGGAGGAGTGAAGCACGGTGATAGAGTCCACAGACAAGGGGGATTCAAGCCCCATGATCAATTGGGGGGTTGTTTGCAGCAGCCATGATGCCTCCTCCATCCAAGAAGCGCAAATTTCAGGCGCCATCTTCCTCCATGTTTTTTCATCCCTCTTCATTCTCTCTCCACGTTTTTTGCTTCATAAGGCGCATAAAATTTTTGGGGGTGGTTCAAACTCAAAAGGCATGCTCAATTTTGGCCTCCCAAGTGTCCACCTTTTCATATCTTGACCATTTTGTGGCCATTTTCCTGTCCGGAATCCGAATTGAGCTCTAAAAAATCATGGGTATCCAGCTCAGCATCCCGCATTGGCCAGTAACTCTTGTCAACCCACACGACAATCTGAAAAATTATGAAAAATCAACAAGTGTCGCTCGGGCGCCTTTAAAGCACTTTGGCGCTTAAAATCGTCCTAGATCGAGCCGCTGCCTTCAACGTTGACTATTTTTCCCTTGATATTCATAATTTTTAGCTATTTTTAAGCACTTCTCGGCACCAAAATTCTGCTCTCATTGGCGACCACGGGATAGGGTGACTCAGCCCGTCGAATCCCACAATAGATCTACACAAAACAACTAAAGGAAGCATCAAGCTGATACAAAACAAAGATGCAATAAAACACAACACAATGCTCACCCTACCCCCTGACAAAACCAAGGCATGACATCCACAAGGAGTAGGCCTAGCATAATCTGATAAAAGATCCAAAGCTAGTCACTAACCAATTGCTCCAACACAGCCAAACTAAAAAGAACTGTCAACAAGGTTGCCCTAAGTTGTGGTCTGAACTACCTACCTAACTAAGGACAACACAACTAGGAGCTCCTACTAGGGGAAGACTCCTATAACTTGATCAAGAAATATTTTCTTGTAGCACATTTCTTCTTTTAGGGTTTTATTGTATTGGCATACTCGGGCATGTAAAAAGGAGGGAGCTTAGCGTAGTGACCCAAGGAAAACAGGGCATCGACCTCAGGACCTGTCTCGGTACCTAAGAACCTACCAAGCCCTCGCAAGGCGACACTTAATCCTTTTCTAACGCTCACTTTTATTTTCACTCCAACCTTCCTTGTTTTGTTTTTTCCAGCAAGAAGCCACCCCTAGGAAGACAAGGTATCGGCCCCGGGTCTGACTCGTCCCCAGGAACCTACCAGGCCCTCACAAGGCAATGATCAACTGCTTATAAGTTTTTCTTTCTTTTCTTTTCTTTGATAGGGGTTAGAACCCCTTTTTACACACCTTCGTATTTATTTATTTTCTTGAAGATATTCAGGGTTTTATTTTCCTTTATCATCATTATTTTTCTTCGACAGGCTTCTCTAACTGCCTCACAACTAACAAGAACTCCTAGAACGGCTGCCTAGCAGGCTAGCAAAACAGGGTCACTAGAACTCCCTTCTAACACAGGTCTCTCAATGCCTGGCAATGTCTTCACAGGAGGCAACGACTATGCAGACCTCCCTCAAACATACTTAACCTAAACCTCGGGACTTCATGCCTTGGATGCCGGTCCCCAACAAGAAAAGAAAAACCCCTTAACAAGTACACAAACATGTATAGTATACAAACCACAATACTCATAAAGGAAAGATATCACCTGAAGAAGGCCACAAGAAGCTTCCGCGCAACAAAAGGCTCCTTCCAAGCTCTTCTTCCGAACCTGTCTAGCATAGAACTCAAACAAGAAACCATTAACCGCACCCGTACTAAATAGACAAATGGCCCACTTGGCCTAACGAGATCTGGACATAATATCCAAAGCAGCTGGCCTTCCTAGCTTAAAACTAGATAGGTCATTTTAGTCCACGTAATACTGATGTCCTTGGCATATACATCACACCCTCTCAGACTACCCAGGGTGCCAAGGATAGCATATCATAGGTCGACTAATCCCATGCTACTCATGCAAGTTAGCTAAAAGCTTGATCTTGTATTTTTTTTTTAAATCTTAGGGTTTTCTTCCTATAGAGCTACAAGTCCAAGTCTTTCCACAAATACCCCATCAATAAAGCTGATCTCTTCTTGGGCAGTATGAGCTGAATGAATGGCCTCATTGGGCTCGCGTGTCCCACATTTATTGTCAGCCGAATAAACTGGTTGTTCAAGCGGCTAAGTGGCTCCTTTGGGAGAAAGAATCATAACTTTGTACTCATTCGAACCTCCCCTATTTGGATTTTCACATAAATCAGTGCTTCGACCCAAACTAGGTAGAGCTTCAAGCCTAGGCACATCACATGGGTGTATCCCAAGGCAGTGTATATTGTCAGATGTATATCTAGTCTTATCCTCTTAGGGGTTCAGCAGAATATATCCAGATGGGATCCTTGGCCTTGCATCTGACACTCCTGCCATACTTTTGGAGATTTTGGGTCTCCAAACCCATCTCACATTTCCCTTAATATTCTTGCACTCCCTCAATTTGCTGCACTGGTCTAACAAACTCAATGCAAACTTATCCCTATGGCCAAATGGCCTCACATCCTTATGAACTTTGTGAAGCATAGGTGGACTTTTAGCATTTTGCATCCTCTTTACAAAAGATGTCTTTGCTTGTTTACATCCATACTGTAAATTTTCTTCCATAAGAACCATGCTTTCACTGGAGGGAACAACATCCACTCGGAAGCATGATTCCAACACCAAAGGTCTCTCAAGAGCCTTACTAGCAACAAAATTAGAACCACACACATAATGCTTATCAACACTCACAGGCCCATTGGTTCTAACCATGTTGCCATCACAACCACTTCTCGTGGAAGTGTTGCAAGCCCTAATGGGACTTACATGGCTTGGCACCTGTTCACTGAGAGGCATGTCATTACTACTCATAGGATGGCCATTTTCTGCTTTGAGATTTTGGCCACCAAGGTTCCCCTCATAGGCTGCCTTGGTATCAACAAGTGAGCTGTCTCCTTGCAGAAATGATTAGAAGCTAGGATGCACTTGTACTGAGCGGGGAAAACTCCAAAAGTTTTTCCAACATCTCTGAATATGACCCTCATAATCGATGGCATGCATTTTTGCTTCCCTTAACGACTTAGGGTTCCGCAGTCCCACTTGGATTTGCATATTAATCTCTAAGCCATTCAAAAAGAGCTCACATAGCACATCATTTGGTAGTGCACTGGCTTTTCTTGGCCAAAGCCTAAGAGTACTATCAAAGGCTCTAGCATACTCTTTAACAGAAAGATAAGACTCTTGTCTAAACTGCATAAGCTGCCCTAAGACATGAATCATAGGGAGCTCCTTTTCATACTCATCTAGAAATCTATCACAAGTCTCCTCAAATGATTTGATCGACCCTCTTGGGAGGCTCCAGTACCATTTCCTTGCCTCTCCCTTTAGGGTACTTGGGAATACGAGCATCTGATGTATATCATCGAACCCACTTGCAATGCAAGTTAGGTCATATTCTCTTAAATGAATCATCGGATCCTCATTTGGCAACCCATAAAACACTGGGAGATCCCTATAAAGAGGAGGACATTTAGTCCTCTATTTTGGGATCAACACCGGGTCATTAAAATCTTCATATTCATCATGATCTGGGTCCAGCCTCTTAGGATCTTTAACCTCTTCCATCCCTGCCCTTTCTGGTGTAGGGGGGTTAATATCCTCATTGACATCCCTTTCTGCCAACTCACTGAGTGGTCTAGGAAGTCCTATAAGTTTCAACATGTCATTTTGATCCCCTCTTAGAGGGTCTTCCATACCTTTCCCTTTAAAAGGAAAGTCCATAACGGTTTTATATAAGAGCTTTTGGTCCTTATCTAAAGCAGATTTATCATTACCACTTCTTAAAACTTGGGAACCGTGCCTTTTAAGCAACGGTTTTCCCTTGACAGCTAGGGCTTCTAACATCCTTGTGATGCCTACTATGTCGTCAGGGTGGCCCATTACACGGGATGTTTCAACCACAAGCATATTCCATCGTATATCCGCACTCTCCCATGGCATTATGGCTTTAGCATGATGACTTATTGATGCCACAACTACCATAGTTTCCAACATGCTTGTTTCATGCCCTCTAGGTTGATGGATGGTTAAACCTGATTTCTCTTGGGTAGAGACCACACCAAGGCGAACCTCGGCCCATGCCATCGTACTAGAGGATGGGGTAACCACTAATGGGCTACTCTTTTCATCACATAAATTATCTTCTACAGAGGACTCGTGCTCTACACAACTAACTAAGTCCATTAGTAAGTTTTGTACAGGAAAAGCCAACTTTTTCCATCCTTGAACAAACCCCATTTTATGGGTAATTTAGGGCCCCTTCAAACCCTAGATTCAAAAACCGCCACTTATAGGTAGCTCCCGGCAGACGCACCACTGATGGGTCCTAAAACGGGCCGGCACTGGCTCATGCACTAGCCGGACCTCTATCATGCGCTCAACAACCCCACGGCCTCGCGGCCAGGAGCATGGATGACACATACATCATCTTCCTAAACATCTTGCGTTTGTATCACGTCTCGTAGTCCAACTCTAACCCAATCAACACTCCTCAGAGGGAGTCCCTACACATTGCCAAATAGCACGAAGTACAAACATAGGAGGTCCTCCCACGGCTGACTGCCGCTACCTCACTGCAACTCTCCTACACCTTGGGGATTGGCCCCTTAATGCGTCGCTAAACATATATAACATACGCATACAAACTTCTCTCTTTTATGATTCGCGTATTTCCAGGAGATATACCATGCTTCCTCACTTTACTTTCCCTTGGACCCAACGCCTAGCCTACAGCTTGGACAACCTTACTCACTCAACGTTGGTCATATTCCTCTAAAAAGCAATTGCTATGCATCTAGGAGGTATTGTCTGATACCTTTAAATTTCATGCTTCATGCAAATTTTGAATGTCCACGTGCTCAAAGAATTAACAAAATCAGCATTGGTGCACATGTGGAAAATATTTCTCTCAATGGATTTCTCTATCACTCGTATGCGGCGTTGCATGAACCTAGCACCGAGAAACCCTCGTGCTACTAGATTTTTTTAATTTTTAATTATCGACCAACCTAAATGGTATGCATAAAAAACCAGCAAGCTTTTCATCATTCCATTCAACATTTATACACTTTTTATACACTCTACCCCCCTCACCCGTTTAGATTGTGCATATTGCATGGGTTTAGGGTTCATTTTCCACATTTTTATTGCATAAAAAGCCATAAAATTCACTAAAACATAAAGGTAGGGCTGAATTGAGGCTAAACCTCATACTTTAGACCCTCCATACATCCACAAACATGAATCTTATTTTTTCTTAATTTTTGGCACTCAAAATCTATTTTTTCCCTATTTTTTCCTTATTTTCTCTATTTTTCTTATATTTTTTCCATTTTCCTTCATTTTTTAATTACTGAAAATTCAAAACAAGTTATGGGCTGTGGCCCTTAGGTTCATTTGCAGCAAAAAAACAAGTTTAGTTGGTGTGTCTTATGATATTTTCCATTGATATCTCAAAAATACCCAATTTTCCCATATTTCGTGTGTTTTACGGGTTTTTCACTACTAACTTCATCCACAACACTTATGATTTTCTGATTTTTTGAGCATAAACAGTTGAAACACATTGCAAACAACATTATAATGCATAATCATCTCATGGGAACAAGAATTCATGAAGCAATTTGCATAAAAACACCATTTTCCTTTGTAAAAATGAGATTACCATTCTTTGCGGGTTGCGGGTTTTTATTTGCCATATCTCGGCACTGATTTTCAGCCACCATTAATGCTCATGATAGTCCACAATCAGTAATCTTCAATCCTCTTGCACTATGGAGCAATCCGGTCTTCATTGGATAAGTATCCCTCATTCATTCCTCTTCTTCGTCTTCACCACATGAATCTGCCTTTAGGGGAGAGAGAGGGAGGAGAGAGAAAGACTGAAATCAAATATCTTCATAGAGACCGCCATTGGAGGAGCGAAGCACGGCGATAGAGTCTACAGACAAGGGGGATTCAAGCCCCATGATCAATTGGGGGGGTTGTTTGCAGCAGCCATGATGCCTCCTCCATCCAAGAAGCGCAAATTTCGGGCGCCATCTTCCTCCACGTTTTTTCATCCTTCTTCATTCTCTCTCCACGTTTTTTGCTTCATAAGGTGCATAAAATTTTTAGGGGGGGGTCCAAACTCAAAAGGCATGCTCAATTTTGGCCTCCCAAGTGTCCACATTTTCATATCTTGACCATTTTGTGGCCATTTCCCCTTCCGGACTCCGAATTGAGCTTTGAAAAATCCTGGGCATCCGACTCGGCATCCCGCATTGGCCAGTAACTCTTGTCAACCCACACGACAGTCTGAAAAATTATGAAAAATCAACAAGTGTCGCTCGGGCGCCTTTAAAGCACTTTGGCGCTTAAAATCCGTCCTAGATCGAGCCGCCGCCTTTAACGTTGAATATTTTTCCCTTGATATTCATAATTTTTAGCTATTTTTAAGCACTTCTTGGTACCAAAATTCCACTCTCATATATAGAAGATATATAGAACCAATTAGAACCTTAACAGAACCTTGTAGAGCTTCATATCTCTATTGAGAATAATCATGAACTTCCAAAACATAATCAATATCATCCAAAACACTCTGAAATACTTCCATTATCAACCATACATCACTCTAAATCTATCAAAAATCAATCATTCAGTCCTCAAAAACAATAAAAATCGGTCAAAATTCAGTCTTTTTCCACTCTCAACATATCCTTACACTTAGAAAGGAAGCGTCCTCACAACCTAAGGAAAAGAAGAATATGAGTGCACGAAAGAGCTCAATTTTGATCTTCCGTAGGATCTTCAATAATCTTTCCAAACCACGACCCCAACTTATTACCTGTATCTTTAGAAAAAATACTAAAGGAAAACTTTTGTTATTCATTAACTCATATGATTAATCATTTAAAAATCATAACAAATTTGTAAAGGATATGAGAGGTTCTCTTCAGCTTTGCACCATAGTCTTTTCATCCACCATCAATCGTTTGAAAAGAGCTCTTGAACAAATTATTCTCAATCAGCAGGAACTCATCACATACAATTATTACAACACACACACAAATACTAACACAACCATCTGAATGACACCTTCAAAAAGAGAGATATATCTATCATTAAGAATCATCCAAAATACATTATCAATGAAGATGATCCCTTTTGAAGGCTTGGTGGTTTCAAAAACGATCCATGGAGAAGGATTCATCTACAAATGTCTTTGGAGGATTTTGAAAGAACTGCAGGCAGCACATCCTTTCTAGCAAAACAAGGTATCTGCTAGGTAGACATAGGGCATGAAAATATAGGACATCCAACTAGTGGGAATCAATGTTCACATTGACATTCATACAAAGCTTTGGAATGGCCTTTTGATCTATATGGGAATGCCTTTGCATGTATGCTAGATACCAAGCAAAATGAGCTGTCAATCTCACTGAAGGATCTAGAGATTGTGAATATTGGTGAGCAAAATGAAGGTAGTTCTAGTATGCTCAATTGGCAGTTGTCCAATCCCCTGGAATTATTGGCCAATTAATCTGGGATCCTGTAAGAGAATTAGTCGAGCTCCATCCTCTTCTTCTGGGAATCTACTGATCAAACCCTTCATATTTACTAACCAACTAAGGGGGTTGAGAAATAGAAGTGGTAGGAGATGGAAGTGGAATAAGTAACAGAGGATGAAGAGATGGGTAGGAAAAATCATAAAAGGAGGAATAAGCTAAGGAAGGAGTGGCTAAAAATTTAAGTGAATCAGTGAGGAAAAGTGTTAATTGATAAACAGGAAAAGTAGAAGATATATGGATAGATGGAGAAGGGCATGGTGGAGAAGGGAAAAAAACTCTATCTTCGATAAAAGAGCAATAGGTAAATATGGGAATTTGAGGAAAAGTTTGAGGTTGGAAAAGAAGAGGTAAGATTGCTGCTGAATTGGTTTGATAAAGGGAAAAATAGGTATCATAGTGATGAGCCATTTGTTGATCGTACAGTAGGCTAGGAACAGAGGGACCTAAGACAGATCTTCTCTGATAGGCATAAAAAAAGGTTGAATCAAATGGATGGTTTTTGGAAAGATGAGCTAAGAGATCCACCTTCAGTTGGTTAGTGCTATGTACATAGGTAGAAGCTGTGTTCTGACGTTGATTCAGGACCACATAATCAATAATTGAGTGCCAGGAATTGTCAAGGCAGGTAGCCACTTTTGAGGAGTAACACTGGAACATGTCATCTATCTGCAACTCCAAATAGTTGACATACAAGACAGCTTACAAAACCACGTCCCCCACATACCAGGCCATATCTACATCATCTGGAATCAACAGATCACCTCGTAGATACATGTAAGATAGCAACATGGTATCCGTCGTCACAGAATCCTCAAACACCATACAGACCACTTCTATCAGTAACTTAGGAGACCAAGCCCCACTCCAACCATCCTCCGGAAGAGGAAGATCCATCGTTGAAAGCTTCATATAAAAGGCCAACTTCTGCAAGTGATAGTGGACAAAGAAAGAATGGTCCGGAGGAACATACTCCTGATAATGCTCAAATGTAGACCATAGCAAATCCATCTTGGACTGTAATCTTTCCACTTTATCTTGGAATAATGGACACAATGTGGCCTGTCTCTGGAGAAATGTCAAGTCCTACTTAGAGATAGAAGGAATCATAGGAACATTGGGGCTTGGAGGAACAGACCGTGACTATGTCAGTTAGTCTTGCAACTACTTGATTTGGGAAGCTTGTGATTCCACTGTGTTATGAGCAGTCTGTAAGGCTGAGAGTTTTGCATCTAAAAGAGTCTAAAACTCTTGAGCTTCTTTGGACATCCTCTCCTTCTCCTTTGAGACTTTAGTGACCTCTGGACTGAGCTTCTGTTAACTGAATCTTTAAAGAAGATAGCACTTCTCTTTGAGCCTCAATCATTTGGATTTGTTGCTCCATTTGCTTAAACAGATCTGCAAGTGTGTCTTTAGCGGAGGCTAACTCTGAGGTTGCCTTATGCAAATGGTCTTTGGACTGCATCAGTTCTTCGTAAAAAGAAGCATACAACTGTTGAGCACATGCTGAAAATTCAATCGAACTATGGATGTCTTTACAGAGGAATGGAATAGCATCTCCCGACACTAAACTGTTCAGTGAAGGGACTGATATGTCCAAGGAACCCTCTCTATGTGCTCTGAACAAATTGTTACATGTGAGGTAAGCAAGGAGGTCACTACCAGATGTAGCAGGAATTGTGACTGAAGGAAGAACTGAAAGAGTTTTATCTACCACATGCTTCAAGTGCTTCCGCTGAATGGCCAGTGGAGGAGGGGAATCAAGATCCTCTATATCAACAGGTTCGAACTCTTCTGAAGGTGGTGGAGGAGGTAATGGATCAGATGGAGGAGGTGGTAGCACACCCTTCTTTAGGCCCGAGTATGTCAAGAAAGCATACAAGTAGGAACCATAGGTAACATTTGTGACATTTCCTCTAGTTACTTTGACAAAATGTTGGTCCATCTTTGTAAGCAGGTAAGTACTCCAATCAATAGCTACTCCTTTTAACACCATCCTGGAAGCTGTAAAGAGCTCTTTGGACAAGTAATGGGATGGTGTTTTGGCATGCATAAACCTGTCTTGGATAAACTGGCAGACTAACTTCCAAAGAGGATTAGTGATCATGGAAGAAGATACTCCTAAAGTGTTGATCAATTTCTAGACATCCAGAATTCTCTTGGTCTGCTTCTGTAACAGCTTGAAAATCTCATCATTGGAGAATAATTGTCTAGCTGTAACAAAGGGCTCTCCTTTGTAGAAAAGAGACAAAGCCTTCCCTAACCCTCAGGGTGTCAATATCATGCAAGCACCATGAACCAGGCTCGACTTCTTGCTGTATGAAGCAAGCAACTTATCACACAGGGATGGATCATCTGGAATCAGTGGGAATGAAGCAGCTACGAAAGTCGCAAGTCCTGCTTTCGCTATAGACTCAAAAGCCAGTAGGGAAGAATAATCCCTACTGACCAGCGGGACATACTGGATAGGAGGAGGAGTGTGAGGCGCCATTCAGATGGAAAACACACACACCACAACACAGACAATCACAAAGAATGCCTGCAAAACAACCAAAGGACTATAAAAAAGAAATCAATCAAAAGAAGGACACACACATATAGACGTAACTAACCAATTTACCACCCCAAACAATACACATCCTAGAAAAAATTCGGCATGACCTCTACACTTATGCGACCGAAAACTTCATGCGATGCAACAAACAAGCATCGAAAACCCCGTATCAAGCAAGAAAGAAAGAAAAAACTACAAACCGTGTATGTAATCGTAGCACATAAACAAACCATAATACCATAAAAATGTACATCAAGACTTGACCATAACATTGACCAACAATTTCAGCTAAGAGGACTTTACGCGCCCATCCCACGAAGCATGTTTATTAAAAAGGAGGAAAAAGTGCAGTGAGGGGAAAATTATTTTAATGAAGGGTTCATTTTAAGAAATTATTAACAATGGGTGAAATTTTATTAGGTTATAAACCTTAATAAGAAAATGGCGATTTCTTCTTAAAATTTTAATTACAATTTATTGGGATGAAATGGTGCTTTATCGAAATCGGGACTACCATTCCCAAACTGGGTCTCTAAATGCAAACTCATTAATTAAAAAATAATAGTGATGTGAAGCACTTTTTTGCTAGCATGTGTTTTTTTTAATGACGGCTTGTTCATTTTTATTAAAAATTAAGGTGCCTCTTAAGCACACGTAACGTATGCAAAGTGAATGATTGATTGATTTTTAAATTTTTAAATTGTGTGTTTAGCACAAATGCGCATGGAAAAGGTGGGTGAGTATAGTTCATTTTAGTAATTAATTGTGGTTAAGGGGTAATGAAAATAAATAAAGCTCACAAAATAAATACCTGTTAGGGGTGTGTATGCAATGGACTGAAGGCGCACAGAGTAGTCCCCCAAAATGAAATGAATCCAGTCAAACAAAAATAAACACCATTTATTGAAAAAAATAAAGCACATTAGTATTTTTGTTGAGTTTTATCTTTTTTAAAAAAAATTATTTTTTATTTTTTACATGGTTTTCTTTTCCAATTGTATTTTAGGTGTGTTTGTTTTGTGTATATTATTTGGTTTGGTTTATTTATTTATTTATTTTTATTTTACTTTTTTATTTTTTTTAATGATTAAATAATTAAATCATGATATATGACACATGAATATGTTATGAAGTGTGAGAGTAGAATTTTCAACCATCTAGCAAGTGTCAACAATGTGTGTTAATTCATCCATGATTTTTAGCTGATTTTTAGGATTTAAAATGAATTTTTATGAAGTGAAGTATTAAATTTAGGTTTTTTTGCTTCAAATAATATTTTTGCCTTTTATGGAAAAATGTTTTTATTGAGAAATTAGTGGAAAAAGGGGTAGGGGATTTGTGGAAATTTTTGGTTTTTTTTTTTGAATTTTTACTACTTTTTAATGAATTTTACTTATTTTTCATGTAATTTTGAAGGAATTTTCAGATTTTAAAATTTTCACAATTTATTTTGTTAAATTTCCATTTTAAAAATATTTCAAATAATTTTATAATATTGGTAAATCTTCAAAAAAATAACTTTTAAATGAATTTTTAGAATTTTTATGTATTTTCTGTTTATTTTTAATGTATTTTTATATATTTTGCGGGTTGAAAAATAAAAGGCAGTACCCAGGCTGCGTGTGAACAGCAAAGGATAACTGCGTGTGAACGGCTAACTCCAATACTCCACCGCACGGACAACTGGGAAGCGCATCCGCACGCGTGAATGCTCGCTAGCACACCCATACACAGTGGGAAAACAACGGAAGAGAAAGGGTAGGAACGGGGGCTACCTGAGTAGATTAAGTGAATGAGGTTAGCTTAGTCTAAGAAAGTTAATTAAGTTAATTTAGTTGAGTAAATCAATTAAGTTAGTTAGGTTAGTCTGGTTGGTCTGGTTAAGTCTGGTAACTTACGTTAGTCTAGTTAGTCAGGTTAACTAGGTTAGTCTAGTTGGGAAGGGTAAGTCTGGTTAATTAGGTGAAGTCTGGTTAGGTTCAGTAAGTGTAACTAGGGTTAGGGGTCTAACTAAAGGTAAGTTAATCTAACTAGGGGTTAGGTTAATTAACTGTGGGTTAGTCAATCAAACTAAGGCTAGTTAATTTAACCAAGGGTGAGTCAGCTAACTAGGGTTAATGTAGACTAACTAAGGGTGAGTTAGGCTAACTAAGGTTAGTTGATTTAACCAAGGGTGAGTCAGCTAACTAGGGTTAATGTAGACTAACTAAGGGTGAGTTAGGCTAATTAGGGTTAGGGGTCAAGTAACTAGGGTTAGTTAGCTAGGGTTAGTGGGAACTAGCTAGGATTAGTTAGCTAGGATTAGTGTTTTTTTTTCTTTTGTTTTTAATCTTTGGTATTTTTGTTTTTGTGTTTTGTTTTGTTTTGTTTTTTTTAATTATTTTATTTTATTTTTATTTTTTGTTATTCTTTTTTTATTTTTTATTTATTAGTTTTATTAGAATTATTATGATTTTTATTTATGTGTGAGTATGATTTATGTTGTTTAAATTAATTTTTTTAAATTGTAATTGTATATATGTGGTTGTGGTGTGTTTGATTTTTGTTTGTGTGTTTTTTTTTAAATTTTAAAAGAAATTGAATAAGGATGGGCAAAAAAACGCACCCCCGTCCCACGTAGGGCAAGAGTAAAAATATTTGCAGTGACGGGATCAAACGGGCGGGGACGGTGACGCGCGAGCCACGAACGCCACGGGGGCGTCCCGAGGCACGTAAAACCAAAAACAGGCGCGTTCACGCGCGACACGAGAAACGCGATCACAAGGGAAAAATGAATAAAAATTAATAAAATCCAAACCGTTCGTCTATTAAAAATTTTGTTAAAAGAAAAAATGTGTCGGGAGACGAGGGGAAAATGATGAAAACATGCAACACGGGTTTTAGGGCAAAATCAGGGTGTTCACATGGAAAAAGCGCAAAAAATAGACTTAAAAACGCATACGAGTATTAATATCAGAAAATCCGCGCATCGGAATGAAGTGCGGAAAGAAGGAAAATTGTGCAAAACAAGGTGTGCAACAACCCTATCATGGCAAAACATAGTTTTGATCGAGATAGAATGTGTTCATATGGGAAAAACCCCAAAAATGGACCTGAAAATGGACTCGGAAATTAATACGGGAAGAACTGTGCACCAGAATAGAGGATGGTAAAATGGAAAAATGTCCAGAAGAAAGGGATTCAAAGATTGGCCCATTTAAACTCAGTTTGGGGGAAATTAGGAGGGGCTCACGTGGGAAAAACCCAAAAAACACACCAAAAAACACTCGAAAATTTTAATAACTAAAAATTCGACAGTCGAAAGAGGGTGGAGAAAAAAGAAAAAAGTGAGGGAAAGGTTGGCAAAACACGGTTGTCAAGTTAAACTGGAAATTCGGTGAAAATAGGGCAGGTTCACATGGAAAAATGTGAAAAATAAGCACGAAAAGGTCCCGAAAACTCGAATAAATTAATAACGGATGAACTGTGCATTGGAATGACAAGGAGTAAGAAGGGAAAATGTCAGGGGGAAGGGGTAGGACAGGGCTGGCACATGAGATCGGGGTTCCAAAGCAATAAAGACACGTTCACATGGGAAACCATCCATTTTACGGGAATTGCTTCAAAAATTAATAACTTGAGAACCGTCTGTCAGAACAGGGGTTGATAAAAAGGAAAAATAGGTAGTTAAAAGGTACGAATAGCGCTGTAAAATTGGATGTGAGTTTCAATGAACGTGGGATGCATTCACATGGAAAAATCATAAAACAAAGAATAAAGGCAAATGGTCAAAGAATAGCCCTGGGGGCAGGGTGAAATAGCACGAAAGAGAGGGGAAGGGACCCCATCAGGATAAAATGAATTCATGGCATGGATGCATGATTAGAACAGGGTATATGCACGGGGGTATACAACATAGACGCGCAGGGACGCATCTCGACACTTAAAACCTTAGCAAGAAGGAAAAACCAAACATCCAACACCTGGTACCTCACATCAGACCAATCACGACATCCCCATACTTAAGACATAACCATCACTAAAAAAAAGAAGGGGTAGAATTAGAAGAACTTGGCCCATATTGCCGAAGAAGAATGTCGACTATCGAGGTTGCGTCTGGTGTCGTTGTGTCTGGTGTCGTTGTGTCGGCTGGAGGAGGTAACAAGATATCTTCACAGCACACGTCCTTCATTCTTCGTGGCAGGGACCATACAGCAGCACCCAGGGAGGTAGCTGGTTGAGGGAATCGCAGGAAATTCGTCGATAACGAGAGATATTGCACTCAACTCTCACGATTACTCAAATGGAATGAAAGAGCAGTCACTCGCCCCATTACTAACATCACTCAAGGAAATAATGATGAAAACCCATAGCTCACACTCAGTTTAGGAATTAACAAGGGGGTGGTGCGAAGAGAGTATGCCAGGGTGCACAATTGATGGTGCATTAGTGTGTCCAACCCCGTCTGGCATAGATGCAAGGTGAAAGGCCAAGGAGCCTTGCAGTGCAATGTACAGAATAGAATGACGTGTCTTGTGCTTATGGCAGAAACCCAGCCCGTGGGTGCATAGGGAAACGGGAACGTACCTGACTCCAAGGGTCGTAAAGTCCCTCAATCCTCACCTCTCGATAATTGATTGAAGAAACACTAGTCACACTCAGTCCACCCTCTGTCTCATGCTCAATTGATAGAGACAGAGGGCAGCCCATACTCACGTTCCCATCCTGATAGGATGAAAGCTCACATCACTCAAGGGGTTGGTGATGAAGATCATGTCAGTTGTTGTTATCATGAGGATGTTGAAGACAAGGCGTACCTAGGGAGGTAGCCTACAAATCTCATACTTCAATGATTTGCAAGAAAGGTCGTCTGTTAAAAAGGACAGATGGACTGATATTACAGAGACAGAGCACCAAGGGAGGTGGCTCCAAATTACTTGTTGAAAAGGTTATGCTGGTGATGAGTCAGTTATCCTAAACTGCGGGGTGTTACCACATTTTCCACAGTCAGCTTCCCGCCCAAGGGTGTTTCCACCTTTTCTTGGAACGAGGCCTATTATGACAAGGAATTTCTTCCTTTTCTCCCATAACAGTTTCATTTATTTTTTTGTTTTTGTTTTTTTCCCCCTTTTTCTTTTTCTTTTTCTTTTCATTAAGAAAGAGAATGGTAGAAATACCATATGTCAGGACCAACCTCGCCACCCTTGTTGGATCATACGAGAAGAGAACAAGGTTGGGTTGAAAGGTATCTGTGAGGGGCTAGCAGAACGAGACAGCCTCATGAGGAGAATCATAAGGGCTATCAGAAGCACAATAAGAAGAACAGTGCGACGCCCAAAAGGGAAAGGGTAGGTCAACTGTGATTGTCAAGATCCCGAGGGAGGAAAATACATCTTCAGGTGATAGCCATTGATGAGGAAAGGATCATCGGAGGCATCAATGGTCTGTACCTGAATAGATCCATTAGGATTGACAGCAAGTACCTTGTACGGGCCCATCCACCATTGTTGAAGCTTGCTAGGAAACTTGCCAAATCTTGAATCATAGGCCAAGACAAGATCACCTTCTTTGAACTCCTTGTGCTTGATGAAACTGTCATGATAGACCTTATATCGTACTTGAGTGGTTTCCATGCACTGTAGGGCCATCCGCCATATCTCATCCAAGCATTCCAAGTGCTGGAGACGGCGTTGCAGTGACTCACCATTTTCCAATTTTTCATTTAACTGCCACTCGCAAAGAGGGCAATTCCATCTCAACAGGGAAGACGACTTTTGTACCATACACTAGCTGGAAAGGGGTCTGTCCTGTAGCTGCCTTATGAGAGGTTCTGTATACCCAGAGGCCTCTGTAAGTAGATCGTCCCAGTCACGACGATGTGCTGCAATCGTTCTTGTTAGAATCGAGCAGAGGATGCGATTGGTGACTTCAACTTAGCCATTGGCTTGGAGTAATAGGGAGTGGACTTGCGATGGCGGATCTTATACAGCTCTATCAGCTCCTCCATGATTTTGTTAAGGAAATTCTACTTCTGTCTGGTGGGTGGATCAATGGGACCCACAAAATCAATCCTCCACTTCTCAAACAACTTTAGGGGAAGAATGGGCTGCATTGGCATGGCACTTGTTTTGGTAGGTTTTCCCATTCGTTGACAAGCATCACATCTCTTACAGTAATCATATGCATCCTTGTGGAGGGTCGGCCACCAATATCCTGCTAACAGAGCCTTCTTGGCTGTTGCTTCTCTTGCGAAGTGTCCACCACATGGTTCCTCATGGCATGCTTTCAATACTATGCCAATTTTATCCCCTGCAACACATCTTCGCAGCACTTCATCTTTGCCTCTCTTGTACAATGCACCACCTAGCAAGGTGTAGGGGGCTGATTCTAACAGAAGCTTCTTCTTCTCACGGCTTGAGATGCCAGGAGGATACTGTTGAGTTGCTAGGAGATTGGCTATATCTGCATACCAGGGAGTAACTGTTTCAACTAGAAACAAGGAAGCATCAGGAAGGTCTAGATCATCGTGATCCTCTTCTACTATTTGAGGGATCCCTGATAGATTATCAGCTAGGATATGGGAAAGGCCAGGCTTAGTGACCACTTCAAAGTTGAACTCCTAGAATAGGAGTAACCATCTCGAACAAAGCAATGGTGTTTGCACTGGAGAAGTTTTGACACTATCTATTGTCAACGCATTTCAAGTTCTACGTGGATCATGAAGCCCTCTCCTTCTTGATGAACAAAGCAGATGTTAAAGGATGACTTAAGGAAGCAATCTTCTCAATCTTTGCAGGGTTTATTGCAATCCCTTGCGCAGAGACAATATGGCCCAACAGAACTCTCGAGGAGACGCCAAAGACACATTTGTCGGGGTTGAGAGAAATCCCATACTCTCGGCATCTATTAAAACATTGCTCTAGGTGTCCCCAATGCTTGCTGATCAAGCTATAGACACAGAAGTCATCAAGATACACCTCGATGAAATCATGCAGATGATTTTGTAAGGTAGCCATCATTACGTGTTGGAAGGTGGCAGGAGCATTACAGAGCCCAAAGGGCATCACTCTGTAGGCATAGGTCCCCCATTCTATGGTGAAGGTTGTTTTAGATTGGTCCTCTTCTGCGATTTGGACTTGGTTATATCCGCTGAATCCATCTAAGAGGGAATATAGCTCATGGCCTGCCACTATGTCCAACAGTTGGTCTGTTAAAGGGATAGGGAAATTATCCTTCTTTGTCTTCAAATTGAGCTTTCAGAAGTCGACACATATTCGAAGTTTCCTGTTCTTCTTGGGTACTACCACAATGGGCGAAACCCATTCACTGTTGGCCACGGGATAAATGAACTCTGCTTCAAGAAGTTTCAATAATTCAGCCTTCACCAGAGCAGAATAATTAGGATTCATATGTCTTTGTCTTTGCCTTACAGGTTTGGCATCAGGCTCTAGGTCAATGTGATGTTGGCATACTGTGGAATCAATTCCCTTTAGGTCTTTGTATGACCAAGCAAACACATCTAAGTTCTCCTTTAGTAGATCTTGCAGGACCACTAATTCTTCTTCTAGAAGTATCCAATAATGTTACTTGTCTTTTACCTTCCACTTCGCGGATAAATGTCCCACGGATTGCTTCTGGATAGAGGTATGACTCTTTCAAGAGAGTAGTATCCTCGTCTGATGTTCCACTAGAGCCAGTGTCCTTCTTCTGAACAGATGACTCCTTTGTCTGTTGAGGTTGCTGGAAGGGTATCAAAGCTTTGTTTGCTTCTGTTTGAGTGGTGATTTCCTCTGGACTTAGGTATTCATCTTCAGAGGATGAGTCTAGGAATGTCACACAGCATGGACCTTCTAGAGGCCGTGACTCGGAGGGTTTGGTCTTCTGTTGGCAAGGGGCATCATCATCATCTTTTCTCTAGACTGAACAGTTAGGGTGACAAGAGCCACTAGTGAACTTAATTTTTATGCTTTTAATCCATTGCTTATACAAATTCTGCATACTTTGTAGTCCATTGGTCAATCCAAATGGAACCATGGTCATTCCATCCAGCACCGTGAGATCTTCGGCCTCTGAGGTCTCTGTAGGGACATCAACAAGATCATCCGTTATCAGAGGAAATTCTTCATCTGTACTTTCATAACCTGCTTCATTTTCATCCTCTTCCTCTTGAGGCTCTATCTCTGCTTCTGTAGAGGCTCTGTAGGAGAAGAACAGATCTTCTACATTTGCATCTGCTTTTGCTTCTGTCACTGTCTCTGAATTTGCTTCTGCCTCTATCTCTGGCTCTGTTACTGTCTCTGTGACTGTCTTTGTATCCGCTCTATCTTTGTATTGTCTCTACTCTGTATCTGCTTCTGTAACTATACTGCCTCTGCTCTATCTCTGCGACTGTCATGTAATAGGGAGACAAGTACATCCATGCTTCTATTTCACTGTCAAAGGTGATTTCAGAAGTTAATTCTAGTTGAGGCAGGAGATATTCTCCCATTGACAAGGATTTTTCTTCCCTTGGCAATTGGCTTACAGTGCCCACTATTAGGGACTGTGCCTCTATTTTCATAGGATAGATCTTCTTAACAGCCTCTTCATCTCCTGATGTACCATCTGTTACCTCATTGGAGGAGTTAATTATGACTTCAATGGATATGGATCCATTGCCTTTTTGCGATCCATACAACTTCAACACCGTTTTGTTGGGTCCTCTGCCTAGGGTTCGGGTTCCTTTGAACCAGTCCGTCTTGGCTCTTGCTTCAAAAAGCCAAGGTCTTCCTAACAGCAGAGGGTATGAGGTTCCATAAGAATTTGGTTTGACCACCAGGTATGTCAGCCAATTGTCTCTTCCTGCAAGGGTTGTTTTTACGTATGGGAGGATGCCCAACAGTTTAATTCTGCTTTGGTCTGCCAATCTGATAAGCCACTGTGTAGGTTGAATTCCTTGCAACCCTAAGTCCTTCATTGTCACATCTGTCATTATGTTTACTGATGAGCCTCCATCAATCAATGCATCTAAAATAAAGCATCCTTCTATCCATACACTAATCTCTGGGGTTCCAGGATCTAGGTAGGCATTAGCCACATCTACTTCCTTTATAGGCTCCGGGGCCTTATTGGTCTTGGTCGCTGTTGAAGAAGCAATCCCTAATCCACATCTTCTTGTCAAGATGCTTTTGAATTTCTTTCGGTAGCTGGGAGACAGCATCAGCAACTGTCGGAATGTTAGGTTTGGTTTAAAAGTGTCTAGGTCCTTTACCAAATCATAATCTTTGATAGGATCCACAGGCTTCTCCAGCCTACTGGGGAATGGGGCTACACCCATTTTCATCTTTTCTTTTTCTTCTAATAATTGCACCATCGGCACTTCTTCTATTTCTGGAGGTGCCTCTGTCTCATCTATCTCCTGGGCCTCTGCTCCTATCTCTGGGACTGTATCTGTAACTCTCTATAGCACTACAGTGCTAGGTACTGCACTGTTCTGTCCTGTACTACTCTATCCCTGTGTGGGCAGGTTGAACTTCACAGTCTTGGCAGGAGAATTATTTTCTTTCTGAACAACTGGTTCCTTCTTCTTGGTGCGCGTAACAAAGCGACAACTTCCAACTCTACCAAATTGGAGGCAGGCTCTTGTACCTTCTATTGGCTATTAGTGCCATTGGCCTTTACAGGGGCTAGACTTGGACAGTCCTTTACAGTGTGGCCTTTACCTTTACATCAATTGTATTAGTGCTTGTAATCCACAGATCGTCTAGGTTTTGGACAATTCGGGGAGATACGTCCATTCCACCTCTGATCTCTGACCATCGTCAGACTGTGTCGTCCTCTGTAACTTTGAGAGGGAAACTTCCTTGGACCAAAATTAGGACCAAACTCCCTAGGCTTTGGTCCAATATCTTGTGTTGTCATTTTGGATTCCAGCAAGTTAAATCTTGCATTTTCATCCTTCTGTCTTCATTCGTGCATCTCTTTCAGAGAGCAAATATCCTCTGTATGGTTCTTCCGCAAATAGTAAGAATAGAAGGCCCCAAGAATGGTTGGTTTTCGGGTACATTCAGTGGCTAAATGTCCCGCTTGATGACACTTTCTGCACCATGCATTAGAGCACATCACATCTCTTTTAGCTCCCATAGGAGTGGATATATTGGCGGTATTCACCTTCAGCGTCTATAGCTACTCTGTAATCACATCTAGAAGCTCTTTCTTGGTTCTTGCAATTGAGTTGGATAAGTAGTCCTTCAGATTTTCACCTCTTGAAGTGCTTGTAGTGGGATTTTGGGAAGCGTTTGTAATTACTGCATAAACTAGTTGGGTCGATCGAGAGGGTCCTCTATTCTGGTTCTGATTCAGAGCTTCTGCTAAGACTTGGGGTTATTGATTCCATTTGGTAGGGTTCCATTGTTGTTGAGTCCCCATTGGAGGGATTGTTTGAGGCCACTGTTGTTATGGTTGAACCATCATTTGAGGCATTGTCGTCTGCGGCAACCACAATGGATTAGGTGCATTATACTGCGGCTCTGTTTGCATCTGGGGATAGGGGTAGGAAACTGTCCCTAGGACTGCATTTGGTGGGTATACCATTCGTGGCATGGGAGGAGGTAAAACTCCTCTTCCTGGAGTCATTGACAGCCTTTCTTCAACTGGAAAATTGCCGTCAGGACACTGCCATAACTGATTGTGGAGGCTTTTGAGGCAGGTTTTTTCCTTGCGGATCGTGTAGTAGAAGCAGGAGACTCCCCACCAGCTAGTGTTGCGGCTGGAGCCAGGAGTGCGGCTAAACTCTTGATAGTTTTCTGCACAAAACCGTTCCAATCCACCACCTCTGGAACTCTTGCAGCGATGCTGTCTAGTAATGGCACCCCGATTCTGTTCATTAAAGCGTTGTATCTCTGTCCTGAGAAAAGGGCGTGGACCATTTTAGCTTGCATCTTTGTTGCAAGTTCTAGAATATCAGCCAAATTGATTCCATCCACTGTGTGCACATCATCTTTTTTGACTCCCATCATGGTATATACATCTCTTCTTGGGCGCCTCTCCTTCTTGGACACAAGCCCCAGGGCTTTCTCGACGATAGCTGCATTAAGGGGCACTTGCACCCTTCTTTCCTGGTCACCAATCCTTATTGTGACCGTGCCATAGCTCCTACCTTCATCAAAGCTCCTTAAAAAGTTAGTGCACATGCTGTAATCTACAGCCTGTCTGACCTTTTCCACATACTTTCGGAGGTTGCATTTATCCACCAACTCCTTCACTATCGGCTCTTCCAGGATGGCATCATCTAGATTCAGGGTATGTTTGAACGTGAACTGGCTAATCTACAGCCTGTCTGACCTTTTCCACATACTTTCGGAGGTTTCATTTATCCACCAACTCCTTCACTACCGGCTCTTCCAGGATGGCATCATCTAGATTCAGGGTATGTTTGAATGTGAACTGGCTAAATCCACGTGTCTCAACAAGGATCCCATACTTTATCAACTCCTCTTTAGTGAATGGAAGTTTACCCCCCTTTTTCTTGTCCTGCCATGGTAGGTGCCTGTCATTACACCATGCCAATATTAGCATTATGAATTGACTCATCACTAACAAAAACCCAAGAAAGAATGCATGTGACAATTTTCCGTGCTGTTTTAGAGGTATGAAACTTGAAAATAATTCAAAAGCAACATCTATTTCCTTCTTGCATTCTTTCCTATTTAAATTCAATTGATCATTTTCATCCATCACTACACCTTGCTACATCACTTGGCTCTCGCTTTTCCCCCCCCCCCCCCCCCACTTCCTTAAGTTTTAAAGGAATCCTTCCTAGGATTAAAAAGGGAAGAAGGACTCACATGGACTTTGTGGGGCGAGTTACTTGGCCAATAGCCAAGTATAGAGGTTAGGGTTATATTCAAGCTGGGCATGACAATCAAGTTCACATGGTCGTATGGAAGATTGGGTGATATAGGTTAAGACATCATGAAAGATGTCCCCGAAGTTGAGGCGGCTAGCAACGTGTAGTTCCTCTTCCGTAAGGGATTGGTCAATGCAAGGGTGGGCTAACACATGGTCATCTAAGTGTATGTTGCATGTAATGGCCAAAACCCTAAATGAAAGAGGTGCCACATAAGTAGGGTCATGTTCAATTCTCTTGATTGCTCTTCTTTGCTCGGCATTGGTCATGATGTGGTAGCCTTTTTTCTCCCATTGGAGTTGCAAGGCATACCACAATTGTAAGAATGAAGAATTAGAGCTGGCAAGCTACATGAGCTCCTCCAGTTTTTGTTCACGTGCAAAGCAAGTAGGCTTGCGGTACGAGGTAATTAGTCTTCTGAGAATGGCTTGCTCCTTTGAGATTTCTCCATTAGCGATTAATTCAGCAGCAATTTTGGGGGATTTGACGGTCATAAATTCGTAGTCTTCCCAAGTGAATGGCAATGCATGAACATCAAAATCAAGGGGTTCATCGAGAAGTCCTAGATCAAGCCTCTCATAGCTCCTAGCGAATGTGGTGAAGGTGTTATCTAACGCCTTGATGCATGTCACTACTTCATCTCCCGAGGTCTCAGCAATTTCCTTGGCCACTGAAAGGAAAGATCATCTTTCATACGAAGGCCTAAGACCTGTTGGTGATGATGATGCAACTGGGTTGGATAGTGGTGACTCCATTGATGGCGTCACATATAGGACTTTGCACTTAGAAGCATTTTGAGATGCTGCAGGGGGCTCCAGTGGCATAGGAGGTGTGTTGCATTCTATCTGAGTCGGAATGGGGGTACTCAACTCCTTTGACTTGGATAATTATGGGACATCTAGCTTTGGACGATAAATGAGTTGGGATTCATTAATCACAACCGGTGCTGGTCCAGCTTGCTTTGCAGCCTGGGCTCCATATGTGCAAGCCTCTCTAGCTGGAGTGAGGTTTCTTAGAGTTGAGCCTCTTGAATGTCCACTCTTAGGCACCCATGTCCAGGGGTTGCCCTCATAGTATCCTTGTGCTCGCAAGAGATCTTTGGGGATCCATTGTGGCATGGTCGTGCGCCTACATCGATAGCGTTTGAGCTGCCTCTTAGGCTGTAATTGATAGTTTTTACGTTTAGAAGCATGTTTCTGCGGTTTACAAGGAGGTGGCCCTTGTCATTTTGGCACCCATATGAGTGTCGACTCCTTGGCCTTGTGAATGGCCTTGGTGGGCTTGGTTCTAGCAGTTTGAACGTGGGGTGAGATATCACAGCTCTTCTCCCTAGGCTTGGTCATAGGCGTGGTCGTAGGGGTCTCTATCCGTGGCTTTGCAATTGTAGAAGGATCAAGAAAACCCTTGCTGAAAGTAGTCACTATGTGCACATTGCCTATAGCAAGATGGATGCAATCTAGGTTATAGTCCACATTGCAGTTCATCTGCTTTTTAAAAGTGCGACCTAGTAGTGACTTATTACCGGCCCCTTTAGAGTTTGGCAACACATAAAAGAAGACTGGTATACTTTCGGACTTGATAGAAACAACCACTTTGCATTTTCCTAAGAGTGAGTAAGTGTTGCCCCCAAATGGGCTGAGTTTAGCGTTTGTGGGTTGTAATTTAGGTTTATCAATGTGTGTCCAATGGTCATGCGTCAAGGTATTATAGTCGGAACCTTCTTCGATCAAGGCATCAAAAGAATACGTATGTTCTGCAGTGACTGTGATTCATAGGTAGGCGGGTACCACTGCTTCTTCATCTCAATCTGTCAGTTCGGTAATAGTGGCCACGCAGATGTTGACAGGGGCTTCAAGTATAGGTGGCTCATGCAATGGATGGGAAGGAGGATAATACTTTTTCATGTGACTGCCATTGAAAAAGCCTATTCCTTCATCTTCGAGCGTCTCTAATTGAACATTGCTTGTTCTACTAATTGTACGTACTCGAAAAGGTCCTAGTCCTCAAAATTTCATTTTCTGTTTGTGACCCTTCATAGAGTATAGTAGAACGAGGTCCCCTTGATCAAAGTTGCAATGTTTGACATGCTTGTCAAACCACATCTTTCTTCGTGCCTTTTCACAAATCAAAGCGTGGCTGGCTAAGAGTCGAGTCTCTGTGAGACACTCTAACTCCACTAAGCGGTTGGCCAAGCCTCTCTTCCCTCCCAACACTCCTGGGCTGCTATCCTTAAGCTAGGGACAAAGAACTCTAAGGGTAGAATGGCGTCCATTCCATAAGTCAGCCTAAAGGGCGTCTATAGTCCTAAAGCCATCTTATAAGCTGTACGATAGGCCCACAAGGCCGCCATTAATTTGTTATCCCAGTCACTTCATGATGTGGATACCATCTTCGTAAGCATGTTGACTAGGATTTTATTCGTGGATTCTGCTTAGCCATTTTCTTGAAGGTAGTAGGGCGAGGACCTTCTATGAATGATTAGGAAGGTCGAGAGCAGGTGGAATATCACTTCATTAATGAAGTGCGTGCCCTGATCACTTACTAGTTCAATTGGACAACCAAAATGTGAAAGGACCTGCTCCCACAAGAACTTCGCAGTGGTTCTAGCGTCGTTCTTCCTAGTGGCTCTTGCCTCTGCCCACTTTTTCAGGTAATCAGTTGCCACAATGATGTAGCGTGCCTGGGAGTACTGTACCACAGGATTGATAGGTCCAATGAAGTCAATGCCCCATTTTTTGAAGGGTTGTCGTGCTATTAAGGGGGTCAACTCCATCTTATCCTTGTGCACAGGCACCTTAGTCCTCTGGCACTCATCGTAGTGTTTTATAAATTTAGCAGTATGATGGAATAGGGTGGGCCACCATAGTTGGGATTGTAGCACCTTACGGCTGTTGTATCCCCACTAAAGTGTCCTCCAGCTATTCAACCATGCGCATCTCTCAATATATCGTGCATCTCATGCTCACACACACATCTATGCAACAAACTGTCTTGTCCTAGCCTATAGAGTTGGCTGGCAATCAATTGGTATGGCTGAATCTTTAAGATAAGTCTCCTTAGCGTGGTTTTCTCAATAGGTCTCTCAGGTAGACCATTCTCTAGCACTTGAACAACATCATCGACCCAATATGGCATCAGATCGGCTCTAAACAAGTCTCTTTCACTAGACAGGCCAAAGAGATGAGTGTCTGGTAGGTCATCAGGTATGCCTTGTCCAGCAGCTTCTCCTATGGGCATGCTAGACATGTGATCAGCCATGTAGTGCTACTTTCCCTTACGTACAACCGCTGAGAAATCGAATTCCAACAAGAGAAGTAACCATCTAGCTATGAAACCTATAGCGCACGGCTTGTTCACAAGATAAAGCAAGGCTAGATGGTCAACGAAAAATATGAAGGGGGTGGCCAATAGATAATGCCTAAATTTCTTTACAGCAAACACCATGGCTAACCCTTCCCTTTCTGTAGTGGAATAATTCATCTCCATTTCAATGAGTTGCCTGCTGGCAAAACTCACGGGGTAATCTAGGTTATGCTCACCAGGCTGGCATAGAATAGCTCCAATAGCAAACTTAGAGGCATCTATGTGTTTCGTGAGATGTTATGCTCCAGTCTAGGGCTCATAAGATTGGTACAGTGGTGAGAGCCTTCTTCAACTCTTCATATGCACGCTGGCATTCCTCAGTCCACTCGAATACGATCAACAGCTTGTACTATGGTCTAGCAATCAGTGCATAATTCAATACAAAGCGCCGATAGTATCCTATATGGCCTAAGAAACACTGAACGCCCTTGTAGTTAATGGATGGTGGTAGGTCGACAATAACCCTAACTTTTGAGAAGTTAGTGGCACTGCCATTCCTTGATACTACGTGCCCTAGGATACATCCGTGCTTCACCCAGAACTGGCACTTTAAGGGGTTCAAAGAGAGGTTGTATAACCGACACTATTCAAAGACATCTCTCAACTTTTCTAAGTGTTCGGCCCAACTAGAGTGTATACATAAGTCATCTACGAACACCTCTAGCCCGCGTCTAAGCATATCCTTGAAGATGGTGCACATTAATCATTGAAAGGTCGCAGCAGGTGCATTCATTAGCCTAAAGGGCATAACGATGTAGGCAAATACACCCCACTCCATGGCAAAGGCAGTCTTGCGCTTGTCATCAGGGTGCACTTGCACTTGATTATAGCTAGAGAAGCCATCTAGGAAGCTGTAGGCTTCTTTGCCTGCTACCCTCTCCAGCATGTGCTCAGTATACGGTAAGGGGTAGTTGTCCCTCTTGGTAGCAGCATTAACTTTCTTGTAATTCATGCACACTCAAATTTTACCATTCTTTTTCATAACGATCACTATAGGTGATACCCAATCCGTGTGCTCAATCTCATATATAAATCCCGCCTTCATGAGCTTATCGATTTCCTCCTTCGTTGCATAGGCGTATTTGGGATTCATAGGGTAAGGTCGTTGCTTTATTGGCACCGCATCTGGAACCATTGGGATATTATGGGACACAACCCTAGGATCGACTCCTTTAAGTTCCTCCGAGGACCAAGCAAACACGTCGACAAACTCTCGTAGGAGAGCAACAAGTTTAACCTCCTTATCCTTGGTCAAGTAGTTAGCAATGAGCACAGGTCGAGGCTTCTCGCCTTCCTCTGCCAAGTTGACTTCCTTGACCTTGGCAGGTCCCTCAATTGGCTCACTGGTTTTCCCTTGTCTCTTTGCTCCTAGCAGAATCACCACTCTATCACCCTTGTTAAACTTTGTGAAGCGTTTGGGGAGATCCTACGGCTTCCTTTGCCTCTCTGCTGCTGCTAAGTCCTTAGTTCGCTTCCTAGCCTCCTCCTTTAGCCGTTTGCACCTTAGGTGGACTGGCAAGTCCCCTTTGGTGCATCTAACCTTAGAGAGTTGGGGCATTTTGGGATCACTCTCCGTACTGACTTTTGACTCCGAGTTAAACTCACATCCCTAGCTTGAGGAAGGAGTTTCGCCAGGGGTTGTAATTCAGTAGGTGTATTTGTCTTAAGCACTGGAACTACCAATGGTTGCGCCACTCTTGCCTACTCGTAATCCATGGCTCCTATGTGCTCCAACCAAGATCTATCGCACTCCATTCGCATGACTCCTCTTTCATTCCAGCCTGCCCTTTCCCTTCTAGGCCTAGAGTCTACCTTGAATTGTTTGATTGTTCTCCATTCAGTGTCATATTCTATCGTGTCTAACTCTTCTTCACTCTCATCCCCAATAGAGTGGCAGTTCTCGTACTTCTCATCATCAGAGTATTGCCCCTTTGACTGCTCGTCATCCCCCAGGCTTTCCTCTCCAATCTCCTTTTCGTTAGTGACTAAAGCCCAATTGTATAATAGGTTTAGATTGTGAATTTTGGTCCATTTCCACTCACGCTTGGCCAAAAGATCACTTAGGGTTTTTAGATTGGCAGCCATGTTGCCCTTCAGTTTATCGATCAAGTACTCTATGATTTCCTAAAGCTCGAGCTTGCTGGTGGGGATATGGAATGAGCTTGGTTTCCCTGGGTTACGTGAGCTTCCTGCCATCATACAGAGTGGCACGATGGACTCCCTTGCTAGCATGCTTGGGGATTTAGCAACCTGCCTATATAGCTCTTTGTCATCTAAGAATGGTAGGTCAATGGTTGCCAAGACGTGCATCCAATCCCGCTTGTCCTCAAGGAAAGGGATGTACTTGGTCAATGACCCATAGGGATTGCTTGCCTGTGCATCACCTTTTAGCATGGTTGAGATAGCATCAAGGTCGGCTAGGGTAGTCTTCCAGGTATCCATCTCAACCATTACCGCTTTTGTTCTATTCCCCAAGAAGATGAGATTGTTACCCCAATCTTCAATAACTTGAGTGTTTCTCATCAAGGGTCGGCCTAGCAGTATGTCGTAGTCTACTCCCTTCATGACAATGAAGTTCACGGAAAAATGCACCCCTGCGACCTTCACTGGCCAGTTCTTTAGGACCCCGAATGGTCTGACCTTCATTCCGTTGGCCAATGTGACATTAAACCTAGTCGTTTCCATGGGTGGGTTTCCCCAGGTCTATAGAACTGCATGGCTCAAGGCACTGACACCAGCGCCTGTGTCTATGATTCCTTTTCGTGTTACATTCCCCAAGGCTAAGATAGGTAAAACTGCATGCATCTTAGTGCCTTCCTAGAAAGCATTGACGTGCAGTGACCTTGGAACTGAGTGTAGCATTAGGCTTGGAATCTGCGTGAGTACGTCCTGCTCTTGCAAGTCAACGACAGTGTGCTCCTCTTTTCCCTCCACCTAGTTCTTTAATTCTTGCCATAAGGAAGGGTGCTGCCGAAGCAGATCTCCTAGGCTCAAGGTTACTGGCGTGGTTACTAAAGTGGTGAGGAGGTTGTTGGGTGGTTGCCATCCTCCTTGGTCAGCACTCTTTGGCCATATGTCTTGGTTAGCTTGCTAACATGCTTCTTCCTAGTCTTGCCTCTGTGGCATCTCATGTGGTGTGGGTGCATTCCCCGATTGAGGTCGCGATGGTGAAACGGGTGTACTCACACTAGAGAGATCTTCAATTTGGTCTTCTAGTATGGGCTCTACGTCCTTAAGGTGTTCCTGGGCATCCTTGACCCACTCCTTGACTTTGGCTATAGCCTCGAGTTGCCGTTTGGGGTGGGGGTATTCCCCTACCTTGGCACTCCCTAGTTCTGCTGTCTTAGGAGCTGAGCTCTCTGCCTCTGCATCAGTGACCCTCTTTCCTGTCACTAGCATTGTAGCTTCCTCAGTCTTAAGGGTAATCTTTGTGCCTGTTCTCTTTCTCCTTCTCCTCTGACTTTTCTTTCCCGACGAGGCTGCATCCAGGTTACTTGGCCCAGGCAATGAGATGCCTACCTGTTTTGTCTATACTCGCATCATGACATGTAGTGGGATGGGCGTATCATCACTGTCAAAGGTCTCCACACCGAATAGCCCCAAGGGTACTAAGGGCACATTGGTAGAACTAGTTGATGGCTTCCATCTAGGATAGTCAGGAAATAGGTGTGTGATTCCACACTCGGTGCATCGAAGGTAAGCTTTGTCCTTGTTTGCATGTTCCCTTTCCGGGCAGTGTGATGAAATATGGCATGGATGACCGTAAGTCCAGCATGAGATTGGATCTTGGAATGGTCCTTTAAAGCCTCTGCCTCTTCCTCTACCTAGCGCCATCACCAGTACTGGTCGGTAGTCCATTAGGACTGGATTTCCTTCCTCATCATAGGATATGTATGGGTTCACGTAGATCTCCTCTTCACTAGGTTCTTCCACACAGTGAACCGGAGCATCACTTGGTGGATGGGTTACATAGGGCCCTGGTGGTCTGGGTATGCTTGTCGGGTTCATCTCTAGCCTAGGAATGGCTGGTCTTGTGTCATTTGCTGCTGGAAGCGACAGCTAGGCTCCCCTGCCAAAGAGGTTAGGTGGCCCGTTGCCTAAGTATGGAGGGTTGTATTGCTGTGCATATGAGAATCTCCATAGCAGTCTGCAATGTAATGCGTCATGATCGAACCTACCGCAATTCGAGCACGGCCTAGATCTAGGATCTTGGCACTCGGCTGGGAGGTGGTTACCGCCATAGTGTATACACTGCACATGTGACCATACAGGTTTCCTCATTTGGTCTTGCAATCGTGAAAGCTCCATTCTCACCTCACCCAGCTCCTGGCCTTGGTCAACACTCTTTCCCTTATCCTGTATGCTAGAGTTCTCTCTCTCTCTCCTGAAACTGTTGATCGCTCTGGAGCTCTCTGACTTAGTGTCCCGACTGGTGTTCCTCATTCTTCACTCCCTAAGCTGATCTTCCACCCTCATTGCCTCTTCAAAGACTCTAGCTAACACGTCTCGGTGTAGAGTGGAGTTACTAGCCAAGGCCTTGTAGAGCTCCTCGCTTTGAATTCCATTTATAAATATGGTAGACATAGCCTTCTCGTTAGGTTGCTCACTTGTAGGGATCCTCTTGAAGAGACTATGCACATGAGTGACATAGTCCCTTACGTCTTTCTTTTTCCTCTGACTGACATTCATCAACCAGACAATGAGATTGTCAAAGTACCCTGCCTCAAAGAATCTCTTGGTAAAGAGGTCCTTAAGACGGGCAAAGTTCGTGCGCTCAGCTGCATCTAGACTAGTGTACCAAATTCTCCCCTTATCACCTAAGCACAGACCGAAAGCTTGAGAGCATTGTGCAAGGTCCGTGACCGTTTGCTTCGCAAACTTGTTCAAATTGCTCCACAAAGATATATGGGTCATTACTAGGATCATACTTGTCTAGCTGCTTTGCTACAATAGGGATTCTAGATTGCCCCTTTGCCCCTGTTGAGTGTGGAAATGATTGGTTTTTGGGTTGATTTTTTGTTGTTTTTGTTGTTTTTGTTGTTGAATGGTTGTTTTTGGTGGTTGATTGTTTGAGTTTGAAGATTTTTTGAAGTTTTTGGAAGTGGTTTGAGTATGTTTGAAAGGTTTTATGTTGGTTTTTGATGAAATATGTTGTTCTGAAGAGTTCTGTAATTCTCTCTGTATGGTTCTGTAAGGCTTGATTTTGTTCTGTTTTGGTAGTAAAGATGGTTGAATGAATGTTTTGAGAGATGATTGAAAATGTGTGAAAAGGTTTATGAGAGATTTAATGGGTTTTTTTTTTGTTTTTATGATTTTTATGGGTTTTGTTGATCTTCTGTAAAGTTCTGTAGGTTTTGTGCTTCTGTAGCTCTGTAGTCCTGTTGTTCTATTGCTCTGTGGTCTGTTCTGTTTGTTTCTGTTGAGTGTTATGATGGATGTATGGATGTTTTGGGAAGTGTTTTTGTCTTAGGAAAAGGATGAATGGAAGCTCTATTCAAGCTAATTGAAGTGAAGAAGTAACTGCTGAATATTTACAGAAGATTTACAGAAGGTTACAGAAGACAGTGACAGAAGACAGATCTCACTGGACACTGTGAAGTCTTTGGTGACCCTTCATATCTGACATACCTTTTGGGAAGTGTATCCACAACCTAATGAGGATTATTGTGAGTGATTATTGAGTGATTGTAGTGAGGATATGATGTACTATTGATGGAGAGAGAGAGAGAGAGTCAGAGATAGTCAAATCTATGAAAATAGTGTAATTGTATATGAGAGATTGAGAAAGAGAACTATGAAGACATTGAATATGGATAATATGTGATTGATTTCCATTCAAAGATGGTGTATTCCTTTGTGTTCTTTGTTCTATTGATGGATTTTGTGAAGATGTTGAAGAATGTGGTTGATTCTATCAAATCCGTGGGAGATATCTACTATGATGCTGCGTGAAGAATTGTTGTTTTCTTTGTTTTGATGATCAAAAGAATGAAATAAAGCTTGTTGATGCTATACGATATATTTTCTTGCAAGAGAATTCCCTTTTCCTTGGTGTTCCTCTTGGGGCTCCATGTTTTTGGTGCGTAATCGGGGAAATCCTTGCCATTAACAAGCACTAGAAGAGGCTAAAAATGAAGGAAATGGCATTGCCAAGAAGAGAAGAATTCAATGGATGTTTGTAAAGTTCCTTCTTCCACTGAAGAGTTGGAATTTCTCATAATCAAATCCACTTTCCAAAAGAAGTTCATCCCACAATGGCAGAAACATATCACCATCATGATGCATGCTCTATGTGGTGGACAGTTTCCTCTTCCTGTTGAAGCAGCGGAAACTTGCATCTTGGTGGCAAACTATTTGGGAACAAACTGAAGAGCAGAAACAGAGAGAATGACCATCCATTGAAGATTTGGCATTCATTGAGAAGTTTCCAAACATCATCAAGTGGGAGATTATGAAGAAGCTTCAGCAGTCTTGGTCTATGGAGGTTCACAAAAATAAGAAGGAACAGAGTTGGAATTTGTTCATAGATGCTCAACAGCAAGATACGTGGGATGCTTGGTGCACTGATAATCTTCTGTTTGTTCAATTAGCAACCCACTAGATGTTGGTAGACAGAGTGTTCTTTACAACATACACTATTGAAACCATCAGGAGCTGGCATTACTATGACGATGGCACCACCACAATGCTTAAACGTATGCATTTTGACACCTTTAGAACCGAATACCTTCCTCTGTGCAGTGGCATGAAAGAAAAATTCAGAGACATTGAAAAGGAAGAAGTAGAAGAAATTTTGGCAAGAGAGTCCTCCAGAGACTGAAGCCTTCTGTTATCCCTCTGTGGAGCACTAACAACATAGTGGAGCCAACCCCCTGATGAATGACACAATAAAGAGGCACGCGTTAGAACGAGTCCAGAGGTATGTGAGAAGAGAGAAAGCAAAAGTCAAAGCCGAGAACGTGCTAGCAGGAGAAGCCGCCTTTGACGCCCTTGCGGAACTCTTCACAGAAGTCCCAATGGCATATCAAGCCCTTCCTCCTCCTGTTGGAGGTCCACTTCCAAGCCAGATCCGTCCTGGAAATATTGATGACAGGCCAGCGAATGTAGTCCCGTTGCCAATTTTTAAGGGAGAGTACAATGAAGACACTGATCTTCATGTAGCAGAGTTTATGATAGCATGTGTGGCTAACAATGCCATAACCCTTGAGCATTGGTTAGCAATATTCCCCACCACTTTCAAGGGCGCGGCATTTCAGTGGTATGAGAGACAAGCAGCAGGAACATTTGGCATATGGGACAACCTGAAGTTGGCCTTCCTCACTAAATTTAGGCGTGAAGGTTTTGAAGAGTGAATGAGAGAGGAATTTATGAATTTAAGTCAGTCCTCTGGAGAAAGAGTAGAAGCTTATGTCTCACGAATGGAATTCATCCTGAAGAGATGGACCAACCATAATCTAGATGATGGCATTCAAAAGGGAGTGTTTCTCAGAGGATTACAACTAGAAGTCCGTAAGTTTGTGGAGCTGCAAAGACCAGCCACACTACAAGCTGCAACAGAAGGTGCAAGACTGTACGATGAAGTGGAAGCTAGATTGGCGATGAATCAAGGAAGAGGAGTCCTACCTCCTTTGATGTCAGGAATGATGTACCCACCAAATGCAATCCCAGGGACTGTTCCCTACCCCTACCAACAAATTCCCCCAGTATCACAATACAGTGCACCAAATCCACAGTGGCCACAATCAATGCCTCAAATGATGGTTCAACCACAACAACAATGGTCCCAACCAATTTTCCCAATGCCAAATCAACAACAACAGTGGAACCCTACCAACTGGAGCCAACAGCCAACAGTTCAAATAGGAGCTCTGAATCAGAATCAGAACAGAGACCCCTCTGCACTAGCCCAACCTGTTTATACAGTGATTATAGAGACTCCTCAAAACCCTACTGCCAATGCCTCCGGAGGAGAAAGCTTGAAGAACTACTTATCCAACTCAGTTGCAAATATCAAAAAGGAGTTGATGGATGTGATTACAGAGCAGTTGCAGACACTGAAAGTGAATACCACTAGCGTATTCAACGTTGTAGGAGTAGGAAGAGATGTGATGCGGTCAAATACTTGGTGTGGTAAGTGTCATCAAGCAGGCCATTTAGCCACTGAATGTACACGAAAGCCAACAGCCCCTGGAGCATTTTGTTCCTACTGTTTGCGGAAGAACCATACAGAGGATATTTGCTCTATGAAGGAGATGCATGATAGGAGAGGGAAGGAAGAAGACGCAAGATTCAACTTGTTGGAATCCAAAATGACAACACAGGATATTGGACCAAATCCTAGGGAGTTTGGTCCTAATTTCGGACCCAGAAGATTTCCATCCCAAAGTTACAGAGGAAGACAGTCTGGCAGTGGTCAGAGATCAGAAGTGGAGTGTTACAGGTGCGGAGAAAAGGGATACATTTCACCAAATTGTCCAAATCCCAGAAGGTCAGTGGATTACAAGCCCTTATGCAGTCGATGCAAAGGAGAAGGCCACACTGCAAAAGACTATCCAAGCCCAGCCCCAGTGAAAAACAGTGCTATTGATAATCTGTCCAAGGCCCAAGAGCCTACCTCCAATTTAGTGGAATTGGAAGTTGCTACCATCACGTGTGCAAAGAAGAAGGAACCACCTATCCAGAAAGAAAATAATCCTCCTGCCAGAACAGTGAAGTTCAATCTTCCAACAAAAGAACAGAACAGAACAGAGCCTGTCAGTGCTGTAAAGAGCACTACAGTGCTACACAGAGTCACAGAGACAGTTCCAGAGACAGGACCAGAGGTCCAGGAGATAGAAGAGGAGGAAGTGCCACAAGTGGCAGAAGAAGTCCCCATGATGCCCCTGTTGGAAGAAAAAAGAAAAATGAAAATGGGTGTCGCCCCATTCCCTAATTTAGAGAAGCCATTGGATCTTCTTAAGGACTACGATCTAGTCAGAGATCTAGATACCTTTAAACCAAACCTCAGATTCTGACAATTATTGATGTTGTCTCCCAGTTGCCGAAAAAGGTTAAAAAGTATACTGACAAGAAGACGTGGCTTAAGGTTTGCTCCCTCAACAGCAACAAAGTCCAACAAAGCTCCAAAGCCTGTAAAAGAAGTGGATGTGGCTAACGCCTTCCTAGATCCGAGTACCCTAGAGACTGGCGTGTGGATAGAAGGCTGCTTTATTACAAATGCACTGATTTGATGGTGGATCATCAGTGAACATTATGACAGATGTAACAATGAAGGATCTAGGCCTACAAGGTGTGCAACCCACCCAATGGCTCATCAGACTGGCAGATAAGAGCAGAATCAAGCATTTGGGTATTCTCCCATCTGTGAAGACTACAGTGGCTGGAAAAGATTATTGGCTAACCTATCTGGTGGTGAAGCCAAACTCTTATGGTACATCCTACCCCCTGTTACTAGGCAGACCATGGCTTTTTGAAGCTAGGGCAAGGACAGATTGGTTCAAAGGAACCTTGACCTTAGGTAGAGGACCCAATAAAGTGGTGCTGAAGTTATATGGTGCTCAAAAAGGACATGGATCCACCTCCTTGGAATTATCTTCTGACTCCCCCAATGAGGCTACAGATGGAACATCAGCAGAAGAAGATGCTATCAAACAGATCCTTCCCAAGCAAACAGTGGCACATTCCTTAACAGTGGGTATAGTAAGCCAACTCCCAGAAGATGAAAAGCCATTATCAATGGGTGAATACTTCCTGCATGAACCAGGAATGATTTCCGAAATCACTTCTGACAGTGAGATAGAAGCATGGATGTACTGCTCTCCCTGTTACATGGCCATAGCAGAGCCAGAGAGATAGGCAGAAGGCAAAGCAGAGAACCTGTTCTTCTCTTACAGAGCTCCTACAGAGATAGAGACAGAGACAAATACAGAGATAGAGTTTAAAGAGGACGGAGATGATACGGAAGAAGAAGGTTATGAAAACGAGATGGAAGAGTCTATCCCACCCGAAGAGGATATATATGAAGAAGAAGTTCTAGAAGCATCAGAAGCAGACGAGCTCATGCTGTGGGACAGAATGGCGATGGTACCATTTGGTCTGGTAAATGGATTTTCTCATATGCAAAATCTTTATAAGAAATGGTTAAAGAAGACCAAGCCGTCTTTCAGTAGTGGCTCATGCTGCCCTCACCCACCTTTGACAAGAAAAGATGATGATGATGCACCGTGCCAACAAGCACCAGTCTCACGATTCCAACAGGCATCAGAGGGTCCCTGTTATGTGATGTTCCTAGACGCGTCATCAGAAGATGAGTCTTCAAGCCAAGAGGTAACTAATCTTGAAACCAAACCCGAAACGGCTCTAATCCCATTTCAACATCTCAAGGAGCAACCTCAGTCTCCACCTAAAGAAGAAGTTGGATCTAGTGGGACATCAGAAGAGGAAACCACCCCCTTGAAGGAGTCGGATCTGTACCCAGAAGCAGTCCGTGGGACCTTCATCCGTGAAGTAGAAGGTGAAAGGCAGTTAACCTTTGTGGATACAAATGGCACTGAACGCCATTTGAAGGTGGGTAGCAGCCTACCAGAAGAGGAGTTGTCAACTTTGTACAACTTGTTGAAAGAGAATTTGGACGTGTCTGCATGGTTCTACAAAGACCTAAAGGGGATTGATCCTACAATATGTCAACATCATATTGATTTGGAGCTAGATGCCAAGCCAGTATGGCAACGACAGAGGCGAATGAACCTAAATTATTCCACATTGGTGAAAGCAGAGCTGCTGAAGCTTCTGGAAGCCAAATTCATCTATCCAGTGGCAAATAATGAATGGGTCTCACCCATCGTAATAGTACCCAAGAAGAATGGCAAGCTTCATATATGTGTGGATTTTTGCAAGTTGAATTCCAAGACCAAGAAGGATCACTTTCCTATCCCTTTCACAGACCAACTGTTGGACATAGTGGTAGGACATGAGCTTTATTCTCTTCTGGATGGATTTAGTGGATACAACCAAGTGCAAATAGCAGAAGAAGATCAGTCCAAAACAACCTTCACCACAGAATGGGGGATATACGCTTACCAAGTGATGCTGTTTGGGCTCTGCAATGCCCCTGCTACTTTCCAGCGAGTCATGATGGCCGCATTTCAAAATCATTTGTACGACTTTATTGAGGTATATTTGGATGACTTCTGTGTCTATAGTTTGATCCGTGAACACTGGGTACATTTGGAACAATGCTTTGACCGATGCCGAGAGTATGGGATCTCCCTCAACCCCGACAAATGCATCTTTGGGGTCTCTTCTGGAGTTCTGTTGGGCCACATTGTCTCTGCACAAGGGATATCAACAGACCCTGCAAAGATGGAAAAGATCGCAGCTCTGATAGCACCCACCAACCTCAAACAGTTGAGGGGATTCCTAGGCCATGTGGGTTACTACAGAAGGTTTATAGCTCATTTTGCAACAAAGGCAACCTCCTTGCACAAGCTTCTGAGGAAAGATACAGAGTTTATTTGGACAGAAGAATGTGACAAAGCCTTCTACACTCTAAAACAATGTCTGGTTGAGGCACCCATCCTGCAATCTCCTGATTGGACGAAGGAGTTCCATGTATACATTGATGCATCAATTGAAGGGCTAGGTGTTGTCCTATGTCAAAAGGGCCCCTCCAAATTAGATCAACTGATCTATTATGCAAGCCGAAACCCACTGATAGGGAATGGAACTATACAGTGACAGAGCTTGAGTGCTTGGCAATGGTGTTTGCCCTAGAGAAGTTTTGCCACTACCTATTGTCTACCCACTTTAAATTTTATGTGGATCATGAGGCCCTGTCCTTTCTGATGAACAAAGAAGATGTGAAAGGACGAATGATGAGATGGCTCCTTCTATTCCAGGAGTTCGACTTTGAGGTAATTACCAAACCTGGTCGTTCCCATGTTTTGGCTGATCATCTGTCGCGTATCCCACAGACTGCAGACGAGGAGTAGGATAATCCAGACCTCCCTGATACTTCCCTATTCCTGGTAGAAACTGTAACCCCTTGGTATGCAGACATTGCCAATCTGCTGGCAACCCAATAGTACCCTCATGGCATTTCTAGTCGGGAAAGGAAGAAGCTTATGTTAGAATCATCCCTCTACACCCTGTTAGGTGGTTGAGAGCGGAATTTTGATGCTAAGAAGTGCTTAAAAATAGCTAAAAATTACGAATATCAAGGGAAAAATATTCAACGTCGAAGGCGGCGGCTCGATCTAGGACGATTTTAAGCGTCAAAGTGCTTTAAAGGCGCCCGAGCGACACTTGTTGATTTTTCATAATTTTTCAAACTGTCGTGCGAGTTGACAAGAATTACCGACCAATGCGAGATGTCAATCCGTATGCCCAGTATTTTTCAGAGCTCAATTCGGAGTCCGGATGGGGAAGGAGTCAAAAAAATGGTCAAGATATGAAAAGGTGGGCACTTGGGAGGCCAAAATTGGGCATGCCTTTTGAGTTTGGACCCCCCCTCTAAAATTTTATGCACCTTATGAAGCAAAAAAACGTGGAGAGAGAATGAGGGATGAAGAAAAAATGTGGAGCAACATGGCGGCCATTTTTTACACCCTCTCATGATGGAGATGCAGTATGCAGGGCTGAAAGCAACCCATACAATCGATCATGGGGCTGATCTTCCCTCTCTTTGGCTGGTCTTATCGTCTGTCTTCGCCCGTCAAATGGTGGCCTCAATGGAAATCTCTAATTTCAGTCTTTCTCTCTTGGCTGGTCTTATCACCTATCTTCGCCTGTCAAATGGTGGCCTCAATGGAAATCTCTGATTTCAATCTTTCTCTCTCCTCCCTCTCTCTCCCCTAAGGGCAGATTCATGTGGTGAAAAAGAAGAAGAAGAATGGATGGCAGATGCTTATCCAATGAAGACCGGATTGCTTCGTGGTTCAAGAGGAATGAAGATTGCTGATTGTGGACTGTCATGAGCATTAATGGTAGCTGGAAATCAGTCCCAAGACATGGCAAATAAAAACCCACAACCCACAAAGAACTGTAATTTCATTTTTACAAAGGAAATTGATGTTTTATGCAATTTGCTTCATGAATACTTGTTTCCATGGGATGATTATGCATTATCATGTTGCTTGCTATGAGTTTGATCAGTTTATGCTCAGAAAATTAGAAAATCATAAGTGTTATAATGGTGTAAAACCCGTAAAACACGCGAAATATAGAAAAATTGGGTGTTTTTGATATATAAATGGAAAATATAGTAAGACATACCAACTAAATTTGTGTTTTTGCTACAAATGAACCTAAGGGCCATAGCCCACAACTCATTTTGTATTTTCAATTATTTAATATTGTGAAACATACAATAAAAATAGAGAAAATGGAAAAAAATAAGGGAAAAATGGATTTTGAGTGCCTTTATGTTTGTGTACATATGGGGGGTCTGAAGTATGAGGTTTAGCCTCAGTTCAGCCCTACCTTTATGTTTTAGTGAGTGTTTATTGTCTTTATACAACAAAAAAAATATGAAAAATGAACCCTAAACCGATCAATAATGCACAACCTAAACGGGTGAGGGGGTAGAGCGTAAAAAGGTGTTTAAATGTTGAATGAAATGATGAAAAGCTTGCTGGTTTTTATACATACCATTTAGGTTGTTTGATAATTAAAGATTAAGAACCTAGTAGCACGAGGGTTTCTCGGTGCTAGGTTCATGCAACGATGTATACGAGCGATAGTCAAATTCATTGAAAGAATGCTTTTGCACTAAGCACAATACTGATTCTTCTTTGTTTGAGCACGTGGACATTCACAATTTGCATGAAGCATAAAATTATAAAAGGTGTCAGACAATACCTCCTGGATGCATGGCAATTGCTTTCTAGAGGAACGTGACCAACGTTGAGTGAGTAAGGTTGTCCAAGCTGTAGGCTAGGCATTGGGTCTAAAGGGAAAGAAAGTGAGGAAAATGGTACATTCCTGGATACGATCAATTGGTACCTTGAGTGGAAATATGTGCGATATTGTGTTTTATGTTGAGTGACACATCGAGGGGCCAATCCCCAAGGTGTAGGAGAGTCGCAGTGAGGTAGCAGCAGTCAGCCGTGGAAGGACCTCCTATGTTTGTACTTCGTGCTATTTGGCAATGTGCTGGGGACTCCCTCTAAGGAGTGTTAATTGGGTTAGAGTTGGACTACGAGACGTGATACAAACGCAAAATGTTTAGGAAGGCAATGTATGATGTGTGTGTCCTCAACGCTCCTGGCCGCGAGGCCGTGGGGTTGTTGAGCACATGATAGAGGTCCGGCCAGTGCATGAGCCAGTGCCGGCCCGTTTTAGGTCCCATCAGCGGTGCACTGTACAAGAAAGGCAAAGATGAAGTGCTCAGAAGATGTGTTGCAGGAGATGAGATTGGGATTGTTTTGAAGGCTTGCCATGACGAGCCATGTGGAGGCCACTTCGTAGGAGAAGCTACAGCCAGGAAGGCTTTGCTAGCAGGTTACTGGTGGCCGACCCTCCACAAGGATACCTATGACTACTGCAAGCGATGTGATGCTTGTCAACGAATGGGGAAACCCACCAAGACCAGCGCTATGCCACTGCAACCTATCCTTCCTTTGAAGCCGTTCGAGAAGTGGGGCATCGACTTCATCGGCCCAATCGATCCTCCCACCAAAAGGAAACAGAACATATACATCTTGGTATGTACGAATTACGTCACTAAGTGGTGTGAAGCTAAAGCCCTAAAGCGGGACGATGGTAACAGCGTGGCCCTGTTCATGTACGAGAATATCATTACCCGTTTTGGCAATCCCCTAGAGCTGGTAAGTGACAGAGGCACTCATTTCATTAATAAAGTCATGGAAGAGTTGACAGAGCTGTTTAAGATTCGCCATCGCAAGTCCACTCCTTACTACCCCAGAGCCAATGGCCAAGTCGAAGTGACCAATCGCATCCTCTGCTCAATCCTGACAAGAACGATTGTTGCACATCATCGCGATTGGGATGATCGACTTACAGAGGCCCTCTGGGCGTACAGAACCTCCCATAATGCAGCTACAGGACAGACACCCTTCTAGCTAGTGTATGGTACAGAAGCTGTTTTCCCTATTGAACTGGAATTGCCCTCTTTGCGAGTGGCTATCAAAGAGCGTTTGGGGGACAATGATTCACTGCAACGTTGTTTCCTGCACTTGGAATGTTTGGAAGAAACTTGCAGGATGACTCTACAGTGCATGGAAGCCACGCAAGCTCGATGTAAGGCTTACCATGACAACTTCATCAAGCACAAGGAGTTCAAAGAAGGTGATTTGGTCCTAGCCTATGATTCACAATTTGGCAAGTTTCCTGGCATGCTCCAACAACGGTGGATGGGCCCATATAAGATACTTGCTGTCAATCCTAATGGCTCTGTCCAAGTGCAGACCGTTGATGCCTCTGATGATCCCTTCCTGATCAATGGATATCGCCTAAAGAAGTACTTTCCTCCTTGGGGATCTTGACAATCACCGTCACCTGATCCTTTCCCCCATTGGTGTGGCACTGTAACTCTTATGATGCTACTTCTGATAGCCGTTCTTCAGCCATTCCTGATGAGGTGGATGCAACCCTCTGTCCCCTCAACCCCATCTTCCAGCCCTGCTCTCTTATCCTCTATTTTCCACAAACGACAATGGCGAGGATGGTTCTGACACATGGTATTTCTACCATTCTCCTTGTTACTTGAAAGAAAAAAAAAAGAGATATATAGGTCATGGGAGAAAAGGACTTCGGTCCCTGTCATGCCGACCTATTCTTCGAGAAAAGCTGGAGACACCCTCGGAAATAGAGGGGAAAAAAAAGTTATGGAAGAAAAGGAATAAATTCCCTGTCATAGCAGACCTCATTCCAAGAAAAGGTGGTTAACACCCTTGGGCAAGAAGCTGGCTGTGGAAAAGGTGGCAACACCCAGCAATCCAGAAAGTGGATTCATCAGTTGATATCCCCAGGATCCAGTTCCGAAGCTGCCTCCCTTGGTACGCTATGTCCTGTGCCTTTCTGCAGAGCGTTTGACAGTCCTCTAGCAGACGCCATGTCCTATGTAACACAACGTTCGATCTGATGGCTACCTCCCTGGGTACGCCTTTTCAACAATGATGATGCGATCTTCATCGACAAACAATCGAGTGACACGAGCTTTCATCCTAACCGGATGGGGAAGTGAGTATGGTTGCCCTCTGTATCTATCAAACAGAGAGTGAGATAGAGGGTGGGGTGAGTGACGAGTCTTTTCCCTTCAAATCAAATGAGAGGTGAGAAGTGTGAATGATGTGTTGCACGCACGGGATGGGCCTCTCAACGCACAAAGCACGATCTGTTTCTGTGCACTGCACCATAAGGCTCCCTGGCCTTCCTTTTCGCACCGTATGCTGGCACAGGGCGGGATGCATAGTTGCACCATCAAATGCACACAAGGCATACAACCTTTGCATAAGTGACTATGAGGATTACATCAATGGGTTTCAATAAAGGGCTGCCCTTTGTATCCTTCAGCAGAGCGTGAGACAGAGGGTGGGCTGAGTGTGACTGGAGTTTCTTCAATCAATTACCGAGAGGTGAGGATTGAGGGACATTACGATCTTTGGAGTCAGGTACATTCCGTTTCCCTATGCACCCACGGGGTGGGTCTCTGCCATCAACACAGGACACGTCACCCTGTTCTGTACACTGCACTGTAAGGCTCCCTTACCTTCGTCCTTGCACCTATGCCAGACGGGTTGGACGCATTGATGCAGCATCAATTGTGCACCCTGGCATACTCCCTCTGCACCATTCCTTTGTCACTTCCTAAACCGGGGTGTGAGACATGGGTTTTCATCTTGCTTTCCTCGAGTGATATTAGTCATGGGGCGAGTGACTGCTCTTTCATTTCATATGAGTGATTGTGAGTTGAGTGTAATATCCCTCGCTACCATCAACGAATTTTCTGCGTTTCCTTCCACCAGCTACCTCCCTGGGTGCTGCCGCATAGTCCCTGCCATGAAGGACGTATGCTGTGAAGATACCTTGGTACCTCCTACAGCCGACAATGACAGTGGACGTGCCATCGACAGTCAACCTTGATTCTCGACAACATGGGCCAAGTTTTTCTAACCCTACACCTTGTTTTATCAGTGACGGTCATGTTTTAAGTGTGGGTCAACCCTATCCGTTAAAGTTTTAAGTGTAGGGACGCGTCCCTGTGCGTCTACATTGCATATTGCCATGCATATGCCTCACTTTGATCATGCATGTATGCCATGACTTTCTATTACACTCCTGGGGTCCCTTCCCCACCCACCGGTCCACTGTCACCCCTCCCTTGGGGATGTTCCTCCTCCATTTCTCTTTTTCCCTTATTTTGCTGTGTTTCTATGTGAACACACCCTCTGTTCCCCCAAATTCCAATCTAAACTTATAGCCTTGTTCGTCTCTTCGAACTGTCCAATTTTCATTTTTTCCCACCCTTGTTCCGCTGCACGGTTTTTGCGTTATTAATTTTTGAATGATTTTACATCCATTAGACGATTTTCCATGTGAACGCACTTTTCTTGCTTCGGAACCATGGTCTGACATCCTAGCCCTGACAAGGACTTTCCCCCTGACATTTTTCCTTTTTACTCCGTGTCATTTCGATGCACGGTTTGTCAAATATTAATTTTTACGGTTTTTCAGGACCTTTTCATGCGTCTTTTTGATATTTTTCCATGTGAACCTACCTTGTTTGCATCGGAATTCAAGTTTGACTTGATAGTCCTGTCCAGCCCGCCTTTCCCTACCTTTTTCCTTTTTCCTCCACCCTATTTCGACTTTTGGTTTTTTAATTCATAATTTTTAAAGGTGTTTTTGAGTGTCTTTTTGGTGTTTTTTCCATGTGAATGCCTCCTAACCCTATCGAATTGCATTTTAACATGACCGGCTTGTGCCACCCCTTCCCCTGCGCATTTGTCGTTTTTGCTGCCCCCTGTTCCGGTGACCTGATCTTTTGTTATTCATTTCCGACCTCGTTTTAGTGTGTCCTTTTTATATTTTTCCCATGTGAACGCGTCCTATTTCGGTCAAAACTGTGTTCTCACATGATAGGGTTGTCGGGTACGTTCTTTTGCACATTTTTCATTTTTCCTGCACTTTGTTCCAATGCACGGATCTTTCGATATTAATTTTCGTTTGCTTTTTTGGACCCGTTTTTTGCGTTTTTTGCATGTGAACGCCCTGTCTTCCCCCGTGGAACCCCCGTTGCACTTTTTCCATGTCTTTCCCCTGCTATTCTGCACAATTTTTGTTTTTACGCCATTTCGTTTCAATGCTCGGATTGGGAGATATTAAATTTTCCTTGTTTCTATGTGTCTCGCGCGTGAACGCGCCCGTTTTCAATTTTACGCTTCTCAACATGCCCCGATTGCGTACGCGTACCCCGTGCGGACGTCCCGATGCCATTCTGATCCCGCCACGGTAAATTTCTTTACCCCGCCCCGTGCACGCGCGCGAGACGGGGGCACGCCTTTCGTTTCTTTTTTCTATTTTTTAAAATTAATTTCTTAATTAATTTAAAAAATTATTATTTCCCCCCTCCTGCGGCCGTTACCTCTCCCCTCTCCTTCCCTCCTCTCTCTCCTCTCTCCTCTTCTTTTCTTTCTTCTCTTTATTTCTTTTCTCTCTCCTCCCCCTCTCTCTCTCTCCCCGTAACCTCCATCTTCCTTCCTCCTCCTCCTCTTCTCCTCCCTCCCTCCTCTCCCCCCTCCGCCCTACCGCCCGTTATCTGGGACACCGCCTCGCCTGCTACCTCAAGAAGGGCCGCTACGCCAAGCGCGTGGGCTCCGGCGCCCCCGTCTACCTCGCTGCCGTCATGGAGTATCTGGCGGCTGAGGTCCTTGAGCTCGCCGGCAACGCCGCCCGCAACAACACGAAGAACTGCATCATCCCGTGCCACACCCAGCTCGCCGTCTCCAAGGCGGGCCTACAATTCCCCGTCAGCCGCCTCATCTCCAGCCCCTGCCTGGGCCCCCGCCCTGCTGCCTGGCTTTGCAGCCCCCGCCACCTGGCCCTTTCCCCCCCCCCCCCCCTTAGCCGCCCATTCCCACCTTCAACCCCCTCAGGCACACAGTCACAACCCCCCTTCCAACCCCATTCCCACACCCCCATACAAACCTCCCCCTCCTAAGCCCCCATTCCCCCCCACCAATCCCAAAACCCCCACCCCCCCCGGGTCACACAAAACACCCTCCAAGTACCCATTTCCACCCTCCAACCGCTACCCCCACAAGCCCCCATTCCCCCCTCTAACACACTCCCCTTCCTTAGCCCCCATTCACATACCCTTTCCCACACCCACACACCTCCCCCTCCTATGCCCCTTTTCCTACGCATCCCCCTGAAGCGCAGAACCCGCCTCCTTCATTTAACCAACCCCAAGAACAACCGTACCCCCTTCTCGGCCCCCTATCACATGCCGGGTGTATGTATGCGCGGCTGTGCATGCGCGTGTTCGTGATCGCGAGTTCGTGCGCGCTTAGCGGTCGTTCACGCGCGAGAGCGCGCATTCCGCCTTGTCCGTGCCGTGGTGTGTTGAAGCTGGCCGTTCACACGCAGTCCTTATCAGTTGTTCACACGCAGCCGGGTACTGTCCTTTTAATTTAAAATCCTGAAAAACCCTTAAAATACATTTAAAAATTCAAAAATTCATTAAAAATCAATTAAAAATAAAAAAATTTACAGGAAAAATCCTAAAAAATTCCCAATACTTTTGCAAACCATTGACATATTTTTCCACACTAAAATATTGACAAATTTTACAAAGAAAAATTCGAAAATTGAAATTATTTTTCAAAACCATGCAAAAATGAAAAAAATATTTAAAATTTCATAAAAATGCCGAAATAATGTCAAAAAATTTCTGAAAATTCTACAAATTCTTTTGCACATTTTGCTAATATTTCCTCATTGAAAATGCTTTCCTTAATTGGCAAAAGGATTAATTGGAGCCAAAACCCTAATTTTAAACAAAATTCAATGACAAAATCATTTTTTAATTCCACAAATGAGCTGAAAAAATGAATTAAATCCGATCACCTTCTTTACACTTGATGCTCATGATTGGTTGCTACAATTTCATGACCACATCACTTTTTTAAAAACAAAAAAATAAACAAACAATACAATCAAACCAAACTATTTATAATATTAAAAAAACAACCCCACACAACCAAACAATCATAATCCTAAATCCCAATCAATCCACACCCCCAACATCTTCATTTTTTTCTTTGGTCACAAGTCGCATTTGTTTTATTATTTCTTTTTTGTCAATGTGTTAGTTGTTTTTCCGTTTTCCTGTACGATAGGACAACTAGTTTTAGTCGGCCTTTTGTTAGTTTTGTGGATTATCGGTGGATTGCGTCTCTCCCTTTTCGAGGCCGTCGTCTTAGACTTTGTAGACAAAACCACACGTTGCCAGGTTTTTTCTCTTTTTCCCTCTCTCACGTTGTACCATAACACACATTTAAATTGTAATTAAAATCAATTGACCATTGCACATACACAAAAATTAACAGACTGCACTTCATAAAATTGTAAATAAAATGAACCCGAACGTTAATTGTAAAAGGAACCCCGATGTTGCACGAGCACCTTTGCACCATAACCCACTTAATTTTTGTAAATTAAAACCCATTCACCAATGCACATGCACACCCGTTACAAACACCTTTAACTTGTAATAAAATGAACCCCCCAAAGTCACGCATGCATGCACTCAAGTGCCACAGATCATGTAATTATAACAATGAACTGCATTAGTAGAGACCCAGTCAAGTAAAGTCGTGTCAAGTATGGGCTACGTTTTCGACTCACCATGCATTAACGGATTAAACATTAATAATGAACTATGCTTAATTGATTATTTAAACAAACTGAGTCGTTAGTTTCACCCATCCACTTCACCGCACTGTAGGACGCTGAACGTTTATAGGGATTGGGTTTTCTTGGTCCAAGATGTCGGTCATATCTGTTCATGTCTATTTTACTAGTCTGAGTCTGTGATTTTATTTGGAGTCTGGTCAGTGTCTGGGTTACGGTATGTGTGACACTTTTGTTTTATTTTGTGTGCTTGATTACAGGGATTTGGGTGCTTGCATGTTGCATCGCATGAAGCTTTCGGTCGCATATGTGCGTAGGTCATGTCGAATTTTCGGTAGGATGTGGTTTACTTGGGGTGGTTTAGTCACTCAGTCTTGTCCTAAATCTTTCTCCTGTCGATGATCTCAGTGATGGTTTTGTTTGTGGGTTTTGCAGGTTTTCTCTTTGATTCCTGGTTTTGTGTGTGTGGTTTTAGCTATAGTCTGAATGGCATCATCTTCTTCTTCTTCCCCTCCGATTGTGGTACAGCATGTTCCCCTCGCAGTCCATGATTATTCTCTCCTTCTAGAGGCGGATTGCATCTGACGTGCAGGCCTCCAACCATTTGTTGCCCTTACATTGACGTCGGTAGATGAGAAGCTTTGTTACTCCTTCTTGGCTTCTTATAAAAACCAATCTGGCTTGGTTTATAACTGTACCTTCTGCTTATCTACAGCTAATATCCATGAAGCGTTGTGCTTGCCCCTTTCTGCTTCCTTTGTGCCTAGCGGTAACCAGTTAATTATTGCTGAAGAGATAGTTACGCTCTTGAAGAAGGAAACTTCTACTCCCTTGCTTCTCAATCAACTTATTAATAGTTCAGGGGTCTCTATTGCTCCTATCTCTTCTCCAATATGGAAGCAGTTATGTCAGTTCCTCCAGGACCGATTTTATGATGAGTAAATCAGCTTCTAAGTATCTTTCTAAGGAACTGTTCACAGCTTCTGTGAAGATCCTAGAGGGTGCTAGGTTCAACTGGGCAAGCTTCTTACTCTCCAAGATGGATCAACATTTCCATCGTGTACGGAAGGGTCAGATCATTAATGTTTCCTATGGTGCTTTCTTACAGCGCATTATCACTTTTGCACCTCCTCCTGGTGGTGTGCCAGTGCCTGATTCTATTCCTTTACCACCACAGTCTCCACCTATGCAACCAAATTCAAAAGATGAGGAGTCCCCTGTTATATTTTCTCACAAGAAACGCCTTCGTACAAAGGGTCCTTCCAGCCCTCTTGTACATGCTTCCCCTGTACCCGCACATGTTCCTACTGTGTCAGGTAGTGCCCTTCCTTCTTTCCTCTCTTGTCCTAATTTATTTTCAGCCCAAAAGGAAGGACAAATTGATCAGCAGTTGCCTTCATCCTTACATACTATATTATCTGGACCTATGCTTTCACAGCTAGTTTCAAATGTCCAGTCCACTTTGGAAACCTCCGTTACCTCTTGTCTTCAGACAATGTATACGAGTGTTTATACTTCCTTGCAAGACAAGGTAGATTCTTTGACTAGTCAATTGACTAAGGCACTGGAGGATTTGTCTGCAGAAAGGGCTACACTCGGTGATATTAATACTCAAATGACTGCTGCCACATCCTTAATGGATTCCCAGAAGGCAACTATCCAAGAGTTAGAATCTAAGGTTGCTAAGTTGGAAGAGGAGAATGCATCCTTGCAGCTTGAGAAAAATTCTTCCCTTGAGGAAATGGTCATTTTGGCTATTAAACTTGGTACTAGTGAAGGTGAGTTGCAGCACTTTCAAGCAACTGTAGAGTCCCAACAGAAAGTTATTGAAGAACTTAACCAAAAAGTGGCTGTTCTTTCTGTTCCTCCTCCCACTCCTATTGTCTCTTCAGTCATATCTTCCAAAGGAGAGCTTGATCAGTTGCACCATAAAGCTAAATTATGTGATGGGTACTCTACTAAAGTGGAATGCCTTCAGCAGATGATGAACTGTGTGCAGGAAGATTTTACCTGCTATACTGAATTGGTGTCACCTCCTCCATCCTTTTGGATCAAATATAATCAATAGAGGTTTGCCCTGTACATCTCCTTAAGCAATGTGGATTTGGAACCTCCAGAGGATGGGTGGTCAAATCTTTGGTCTGCGGGTCTTTTAAGAGCAGTTTTTGATAGATTTGTGGATGAGTTGGTTTCCCATGAGGTTCAGTTATTATCTTTCATGTATCTTGTCGAACATCTGCAAATTCCTGATGAAGAGGACTTGAAATGTTTATGTGGGGGATGTGATCTTACAGGCAGTCATGTATGTGCACTCAGTTGAGCTCCTGCTAGTAGCAGATAGTTTGAAGTATTATCATGAGCAGACGTCTTGGTGTAAGGGACATGCTTGGCATCCACATTTGGAGGCTGATGCTTTGGAACCTCGTCATCTTCGGAGTGTTTTCCATAAATCTGATATCCAGCCATTACAATCTCAGTTGTTGAGCTTTATTGCTGATCATCCGTTATTTACTGATTCCTTTTTCCAGGACCTTAATTTCCGTTGTTCTATCTATACTTTGGATCCTAGTGATCTCCTTTCTTATTCTCTTATGGCGTATCGTTTCCCTTTTTATATTTCCCTTCTTTCCTCAAGTCCTGATACTATTTCGCTTTTATCTTTTACTCCTTCTGGATTTTCTCATATCCATGTTTTTACTACATGTCCTTTTATTCCTGATCCTATATCATCACCTACCCCTTCTGAACCTCCACCTTCTGTTCCTCCTATTCCTTCTATTTTCTCAGTGGATTCCCTTCGTACCTTTTTGTTGAATTCTCCATCTTTACCATCTTCCTTATCCCTTCATTTGCCTTCCTTTTATGATTAATCTTATCCTCCTTTACAATGTTCTCCTCTCATTCCCTTGCCCCCTTCATCTGATTATATCAATTTTCCTCCCCAGTCAGTGCTGGATACTCTAGGATATGACAGTGACATACTCCGTCGAAGACAATGGACGCTACATGATTGTGTGACAGGACCCTGGTATTTAACTGGCCTTTCATTCCAGGGACTTGGGATACATCTGCAGCATGTTGAACTCTTACCTTCATTTTGCCAAAGTGCATGCTACTTCTGAGGATACCACTGTTCGCCTTGCAGCTCATTTTTGTTGGTATCTTGCTTTCATGCATCAACAGTCAAAGTTGAATACTCGAAAGAGTATCCCTCAGTTGCTCGTCAATCCAAATGTAGATGTGACTGTTGCTTAGATGGATGTTCTGTACTACTTTGCATAGGCCTTCCCTACCAGGTTCCTCATCTTACTGGAAAGGATGTGTTGCTTACAGTTCCTCCAGAATGTGCCTCAGCATTTTGTTGATGAGAGTAAAGCTTTGGAGCGTTTAAAGCTTAGTATGCAGTTTAAGAAGAAATACCTTCATCCTACTTAGCAATGGAGTTTTTTTCCTCATTGTATCATTCCTCCTTTATTAATGGAAATTTTCTTTTTGCTCTCCAATTTTTGGGGATCCATGCCATTTAGACTATATTTGTATATGGGTATTTTTTGTATTGGATAATGTTTTTTTCAATTGTGTGGAGCTGATGAAGATGAAGCTGTGAAGATTGATGCAGTTGGTTACCACATGAAGTTGCAGATTTGGATGCATAACTCTTATATCCTTTAATGTCAAGAATCACGTGGTGGAGGGGATTGCTCAAGATGCTGCGCCGAACACACACAGAATGCACAAGGAGAAGCTCACTCAAGAGACAAGAAGAGAGATGGAGGCCAAAACGTTTTCTTGCTGATTTCTTCTTCTTCTTCCACACACTTTTACAATGTACACAAAGTATAGATAGGATACAACATAAAGGAAAGTGGCCTACTAAGTCAAACAATGCATAACCGACTACACTAGTCGAATGGCGCTATAACTATGCCAGCTGTAAATAGGTGTAACAACCTGAATATAATAAGTAATGAGTCAGTGGCCATGTGAGAGTCATAATGACCACCGACGTGCTAAGTGTAGACGTGTGGACCCATCTAACCAGGCGGTCCATCATCCATGTCCACATGTGTTGAGCTTGCCATCTCAACACTCCCCCTCAAGCTCAACTGCATCTCTGCAACTCCAAGTAAGCTTTGAAACTTTTGAAGCTTCTCTGTACCCAATGCCTTCGTGAAGATATCAGCTATCTGATCCTGTGTGCTGACATACACCAAGTCAATCTCACCTGCTAGTACCTTCTCTCTCACAAAGTGGTAGTGTACCTCAATATGTTTTGTCCTGGCATGGAACACAGGGTTCCTAGCCAACTGTATACTGCTCATGTTGTCACAATAAATGACAACTGGACCTTCCACCTGCACATCCAAATCAGCCAGTAACTTTTGCAGCCATACTACCTCACATGCTGCAACAGCAGCACCTCTATACTCAGCCTCTGTACTCGACAAAGCAACTGTAGATTGCTTTTTGCTGCTCCATGCAACTGCTGCACTACCAAGAGAGAACATGTATCCGCTGGTAGATCGTCTATCAGACATACTACCAGCCCAATCTGCATCTGTGTATCCAAACACCTGTATGTCTGTACCTGCCTCATAGAAAAGCCCATAATGTAATGTGGACTTCACATATCTCAATATGCGTCTCACTGCATCCAAATGTGGCTTTCTAGGTACTTGCATAAACTGACTCACAAGACCAACAGCATAGCTCAAGTCTGGCCTTGTAATGGTCATGTAGATCAAACTCCCCACTATCCTCCTGAACATAGTAGGGTCTTCTATCTCATCCCCAACATCAGCACTCAGCTTTACATTCTGCTCCAACGGGACTGAAAGTGGTTTGCATGCAGTCATACCATACTTGGACAACATATCCAAGCCATACTGTCTTTGGAACAGCCATATACCATCATCACATCTGATCACCTCAATGCCAAGGAAGTACCTTAGCTCACCTAAATCCTTCATCTCAAACTTCATCTTCAAATAGCCCTTGACTTCAGCAATCCCACTATCACTATCACCTGTAATAATCAAGTCATCCACATAGATGACTATGATGACCAAACCTGCATCTCCCTTTCTCACATAAAGTGAGTGATCAGCATCGGAAACATAAAAGCCAATATTGACAAGATACTCTCTGATCTTGTCAGACCATGCTCTTGGTGCTTGGTTGAGCCCATAGAGTGCCTTCTTCAACCTGCACACATACGTGGGATGCTCTAAATCTTCATAACCTGCTGGCTGATCCATGTACACTTCTTCCTGCAAATCACCATGCAAGAAGGCATTCTTTACATCCATTTGCTGCAACCTCCAACCTTTGGCTGCTGCCAAAGCAATCACACATCTGACAGTTGCCATCCTAGCAACTGGACTGAAGGTTTCATCATAATCTATGCCATATGTCTGGGCATAGCCTTTTGCAACCAGCCTAGCTTTGTACCTGCTAATAGAACCATCTGCATTGTGCTTAATCTTATAAACCCACTTACATCCAATAGCTTTCTTTCCCTTTGGCAATGATACTAGATCCCAAGTCTTATTGGCCTCTAGTGCAGCCATCTCCTCATCCATTGCTGCATCCCAATGAGCATGACCAACAGCCTCCTCAAAACATGTGGGCTCAACATCCTCAACTAGTTTCACCATATAAGCATAATGGTGAGCTGCATAACCCTCAAAACCAAATCTTTTAACAGGGTATCTCACCCTGCTAGACCTGCGTACCACTGGATCACTCAATGGAGTCTTTGCATTAACACGTGCTCTCTGCACACCTGGAGTCCTCACTGAAGGAATGCCAAGCTCATCATCCAAGCTCTCTGAGCCACTGGAGTCTCCATCAAGAACTGCATCAATGCCTTCTGACACTTTATTCTTTCCTTTGTCTTTACCTGTAGTGCTACTAGATGCACTCGAAGATGTAGAGGTACTCCTTAGTCTCCCAGACCAAGGACTACCAGATGATGTCTCTGGTCCACTAAGAGTCCGTGATTCTTGCCTTTCAGCCTGCACATGAGTGTCATGATCATCATCAACATCCAATGCATCACCACTAGATGCATACCAACTGCTCATTTCATCAAAGATGACATCCCTGCTCACTCTGAACTTACATGTGACAGGGTTGTAACAGCGATACCCTTTTTGCTCTAAAGAGTATCCAATAAAGATACACTTTTCAGCCTTTGGATCCAGTTTCTTCCGCAACTCATCTGGCACATGAACATACGCAATGCAGCCAAATACTTTCAAGTGTGAAACATCAGGCTTCTTACCTGTAAAACATTCTTCGGGGGTCATAGCATGAACTGCAGCTGTGGGAGTTCTGTTCATAATATAAACAGCAGTATGAACAGCCTCAGACCAAAAATGCTTAGGCATATTCTTTTCAGCCATCAAGGCGCGTGCAACTTCTGCAATATGCCTGTTTTTTCTTTCTGCAACCCCATTTTGCTGTGGGGTATACCTGCATGTGAACTGTCTCTTTATCCCATGAGACCTCAAAAAATCACTGAACTCATTTGAGAGGTACTCTCCCCCTCCATCTGACCTCAGGCACTTTACTTTCAAGCCTGTTTCTCTTTCAACTGCAGCCTTGAAAGTTCTAAAGTGCTCAAAAGCTTCACTCTTTTCCTTCATAAAATATACCCACAGCTTTCTAGAGCAATCATCAATGAATGTGACAAAGTATGAACTGCCTCCAAGAGATACATTTTGTGTAGGCCCCCAAATGTCTGTATGCACAACATCAAGGATATTTCTGCTTACATCTCTGTCATGTGAAAAGGGTTGTCTTGCCTGCTTACCAAACTGACATGCTTCACATACCTTCTGAAAATCTGCAACTTTAAATGTAGGCAAACCTGTAACCAACCCTTTGGACTGCATTAATTTCAGCCTTTGTACATTTGCATGTCCAATGCGTTTGTGCCAAATTTCAATGTCTGCAACAACACCTTTTCCTTTGGCATACATAGCCGCATTCATAGTAGGAATTCCAGCATCTAGAGTGAACATACGTCCAACTCTACTTCCCTTTGCTACCAACCTGCACTTGTCATTGAAGTCTTCTACAAAGCAGCCCTTTGCATTAAATCTGACTTGCAGCCCTTGCTCTACCATTTGACCGACTGACACCAAGTTCTTTGTAATAGATGGTACATGTAATACATCTGAAAGACTCTTTGTCTTACCATCATGCAAGGACAAGGGAACTTTTCCAATGTGTGAAATTGGGTGGCATGAGTCATCACCCGTCTGCACATAACCTGCATTCTGCAAATCCTGCATCTCTCCAAACCATTCTGCATGGCTGGTCATATGATTGGATGCACCTGAATCAACATACCAAACATCTTCATGTGTTCCCTTTCCTGTAACAGCATTCAGCATATGCTGCATAACGAACAAACGTTCATTTTTGTCTTCATTCTGTCGTGAAGACGATGCATAGTTTCCTTGCTGCAACTTACCACTGCGGATATCATCTCTCTTAGCATAACATTGGGCTGCAATATGACCTGTTTTGCCACAGTAGTGGCACACAATACCAGAGTTGTTAGAACCTCTGTTCTACCATCCACCTCTTCCTCTAAAGCTCCCGCTGCCTCTAAAGTTACCACGACCTCCTGAAACCTGCATATCGCCAAATTGCTGATTCAATCTGTTTTGCTGGTTATCACTACCACGTCCTGCACCACGGCCTCTTGAAGAGAACCTGCCACGTCCCCTTCCAGAACTGGAGTAGAAAGCTTGGACCTGTTCACCACTTCTTTCAGATGTCTCACTCTGCATGTTGATCTCTTCAGTGATCATAAGAGAGACCAATTCATCGAAATCTGGAAATGGCTTTCTGACATATACGGAAGTTACAAAAGACTTCCAAGCCTTTTCATTGTTAAGTCCACCCAAGGTAGACGACACCAAATCATCATCATCGGGCATTGCATCAATCGCTGCCAATGCATCTGCAATGCTTCTTACCTTCAGTGCATACTCATTGATAGACATCTTCCCTTTCTTTAATGTATTCAACTCTTGCTTGAGTTGAATCTTTCGTGCCTTTGTATTTACAGAAAACATACTTTCAAGTATGGTCCAAGCTGTATATGCATTCTCTGCATTTCTAATGTGTCCCAGCATGTTATTGTCAATTACTGCAGACAACCAATACATGACCTTCTTGTCTTTTGCATTCCATTCCTTTCGTGCCTTTGTCTCTTCTGCAGTTGGAGGATCACTCACCTCCGGCTCCTTTTCTTCACCTGAAACGAACTCGTAGAGACCTTTTCCAATAAGAAAGTTCGTGACACGGAACTTCCATGAAGGGTAGTTGTTCTTGTCGAGCTTCTCAATGATGGGGCTTCCACTATTCTCTGCCATTATCACAATAATAATACCAAACAGCAAGCAAATCTTCTGCAACCCTCGACCTGTAGTACACAGCAATTCACCAGACAGCCTTTTCCACTGTCTGCTCAATAATACATGCAATCTGCAACCAATTTGCAGATAAACCTTGTGTTTACTCACTGGTAAACACCTTTGAACTTACAGATCTGAAATCTGTAACCTGCGCACCCACGTTCGGTCAATACAGTCGAAGTCACAGTGTACCCCGAAACTGCTGTCCGCAACCTTGCGGCTCTAAAACGGGCCCTGAAACGGCCTCAAATGCCCAAAATCTCTGCGGGAAAGCCCTAAAGGGCATATCTGCAGAATATACAGCGCTCTTCGCGCACACCAAATCTCACTGTAATCTGAGATTTTTGCTCTGCCCTGCTTCCGGTGCCTCCACAGGCACTATCCAAGAGAAGGAGTGGAAGAATGGGAGAGATTCTTACTCGTAGCTTGCTTGCTCGAACCTTGCTTCTTCTCCTTCACTTCAACCTTCGAAATCAGCCTCTCTCAATGGCGCGGCTCTGATACCATGTCAAGAATCACGTGGTGGAGGGGATTGCTCAAGATGCTGCGCCGAACACACACAGAATGCACAAGGAGAAGCTCACTCAAGAGACAAGAAGAGAGATGGAGGCCAAAACGTTTTCTTGCTGATTTCTTCTTCTTCTTCCACACACTTTTACAATGTACACAAAGTATAGATAGGATACAACATAAAGGAAAGTGGCCTACTAAGTCAAACAATGCATAACCGACTACACTAGTCGAATGGCGCTATAACTATGCCAGCTGTAAATAGGTGTAACAACCTGAATATAATAAGTAATGAGTCAGTGGCCATATGAGAGTCATAATGACCACCGACGTGCTAAGTGTAGACGTGTGGACCCATCTAACCAGGCGGTCCATCATCCATGTCCACATGTGTTGAGCTTGCCATCTCAACAATAGTTTGAGTTATTTTGGTTTTTATAATATTGGAATGGTTTTTTTTTTTTGCGTTATTGGTTTTCCTTTCATATGTGTTTCAGATCCAGGTTATGAAGCTGATATCTTGGGGTTGTAATCAAAGTGGGTGATTTATGCTGAATTGAAGATTCTTTTTAGCAGATCATAGAGCTTTTATTCTTCCATTTTCCTGAGGTCACGAGGACGCTTCCTTATTAAGTGTGGGGATATGTTGAGTGTGGAAATGATTGGTTTTTGGGCTGATTTTTTGTTGTTTTTGTTGTTGAATGGTTGTTTTTGGTGGTTGATTGTTTGAGTTTGAAGATGTTTTGAAGTGTTTGGAAGTGGTTTGAGTATGTTTGAAAGGTTTTATGTTGGTTTTTGATGAAATATGTTGTTCTGAAGAGTTTTGTAATTCTCTTTGTATGGTTCTGTAAGGCCTGATTTTGTTCTGTTTTGGTAGTAAAGATGGTTGAATGAATGTTTTGAGAGATGATTGAAAATGTGTGAAAAGGTTTATGAGAGATTGAATGGGTTTTGTTTTGGAAATTATGATTTTTATGGGTTTTGTTGATCTTCTGTAAAGTTCTGTAGCTTCTGTGCTTCTGTAGCTCTGTAGTCCTGTTGTTCTGTTGCTCTGTGGTCTGTTCTGTTTGTTTCTGTTGAGTGTTATGATGGATGTATGGATGTTTTGGGAAGTGTTTTTGTCTTAGGAAAAGGATGAATGGAAGCTCTATTCAAGCTAATTGAAGTGAAGAAGTAACTGCTGAAGATTTATAGAAGAATTACAGAAGGTTACAGAAGATAGTGACAGAAGACAGATCTCACAGGACACTGTGAAGTCTCTGGTGACCCTTCATATCAGACATACCTTTTGGGAGGTGTATCCACGACCTAATGAGGATTATTGTGAGTGATTATTGAGTGATTGTAGTGAGGATATGATGTACTATTGATGGAGAGAGAGAGAGAGAGTCAGAGATAGTCAAATCTATGAAAATAGTGTAATTATATATGAGAGATTGAGAAAGAGAACTATGAAGACATTGAAGATGGATAATATGTGATTGATTTCCATTCAAAGATGGTGTATTCCTTTGTGTTCTTTGTTCTATTGATGGATTTTGTGAAGCTGTGATGCCAGGAGGCATATTCCACGGTGGATTCTGTGCCACGGTGGATTCCGTGAGGTTTTACGGTGGATTCCGTAAACTTAGATGACCGGGGCTCATACACAAAGAGGATTCTTTGTGCGAGAAGTTGATGGGGATGCCTGTCCTTTTCGGGCGTTTCATTAATTTAGTGTGTACGTGGGTGATTCCATAGCAGGTGATTCCGCAAAATGCATATTAAATTAATAAATATTTATGAGTTTAGAGTGCGCACTCGTAATAAATTAAGGTTAGGATTTATTTCTAACCAGTTGATTTATTTATGTAGCTGAAGACTGCTAGGTATTCACTTTTGTCGGTTTAATTGTATTATTTTACTAACGATTGTGAATGCTTCAGTTGATGTATAGAGATAGCAGCAGTGGCGGAGGAAAGCATTGGAGTTTAGCGAGTATTCGACTGTTGGATTATATTTTGATAGGCGCCACGCCTATATTTTGTTATGTCTATTGAGACATCGATTATTTACTATTATTTTGTATGCGCCTATGCGCCCGGATATGTTATTTCTATTTGGACATTGAGTTTGGGCGTGCCAGACTTTATGGGCACCGTCCATTAGCTTTGTTTTTCTATTTTTTTAGAAAGCAAACTCAAAAGCTAAAAGCTTGTCATATTTTTGTAAATTGAGCTATTATTGAGCATGAAGATTGAAATATACATAAAATACATGCTTTGTGAAGCGCTCACACAAGGCATGGGGGAGATTGAACCCAATTTGTCTCTTGCCTCTTGTCGTGCATGCTTTTACATTGTTTTTTGTGCAAAAAGGTAGACTTCATTGTTCTTAGGGACCTTCCGGGATTCACCACGTGAGCATTCTGTGACCGATCTGCGCACCAGTGGTATCAGAGCGGAGCAGAGATCAAGAGCTTCCAATCGCTACCAATCTCGGGCGAAGGCGGAGCTCCAGGAACAAACGGGCTCTACAGTCAATCTCGTCGCGAACCGTCGATACAGGCAGACTTCTGGCGATCAAGAACCCCTGTTTCTACTGTCAGATCGCGAAGGACCAGGCTCTGCAGGCGGAGGACCACTCCTACATCCTCACATACAAGTCGTGAAGAAACAATGAGAAAAACTCTTAATCCTCTTTATCAAAAGCTTAATTATAAAGCTTAAGAGCATTAAGCTTCAAAATTCATAATCGTGGTGAAGAAGAGGCCTCCGAATTTTTCGCGCGGGCTAAAAATGCCCCCCCCCCCACAAAAATTCACGCCGCCCTGCTCATCCTCATTAAGCTTATTAAGCTTAAGCTTAATCATTTAAGCTTAAGTCATTAAGCTCTCTGCAAGTCTGACAAGACACACAAGTTGGCAAACTCCAGGTCCTGCACTGCAAAAGTCAAGTTCAGTAAGTCAGGTGGAATCAAGTCCTGTAAGTTCTGCAAGTCGGCCTAAGTTCAGCAAGTCAACAACTCTGCAAGTCTGCTAAGTCTGCAACTCTACAAGTCAGACTAGTCAATTGGAATCAGAACTGACTAGTGCTCAAAACTCCTAGAAGACTTGTTCGTATGCAAAAACTCTGAACTGGAAAGTTATTCGCAGCAAGGTGTTCTACCTATCTACAAGTTCGTTGAAGTACTTTCAGCAAACGGATACAGAAAAATTGCAGATTTTCTGAAAATAGACAAAGAAATACCCCAAAAAAAATACATAGCCTTGTAACCCTGAATTTGAGCTACGCTCATCCCACTAACCTGATTTTGAGTGAGAAAGGTTTATTGAGTTTTACAGGATGACTACCCCAGATATGGATGATCTTATGGCTGAAGACGACCTACCTGAGCCTACCATGGAACAAAAGCTGGATCTAATCATGCTGCAATTGGAAGAAGAGCGAAGGGCTAGGCAAGCATTGCAAGCGCAATTGACAAAACTACAAAGAGCGTCCACCGACAAAGAAGAACCTCAAGCTGAAGATTTGATTCGCCGTACCATCGACGCCACTCTTGAAGCACAAACCATTCGCAAGGAATCTAAGATAAGTAAACGAAGTTTCAAATTTCGCACTTTCAATGGCATACGAGAAGGAAAGACTGTTTTATCATTCATTAGCCAGTTTGATGACTATTTCAATGAGGAAACTTATCCAGAAAAAGATAAAATCAAGTGTATTACCAATCATCTGATAGACAGAGCATCACTTTGGTGGACTGTAGTCCGCAAGAGCATAGAATGTCCTGCTACTTGGGAAGATTTCAAGAAGAAATTCATGCAGAATTTCCTTCCACCACAATTTCATGAGAAGGCTATCAAGCAATGGGATTTACTTCAACAACGGGATCGTGAGCCTATTCCACAGTATACAGAGCGTTTTTGGAATGCACTCCTACAACTACGCATGCTTGAAGACGTACCAGAGACGACACATAAGCGGAAGTATATGTCTGGACTTCTTGGACATTACTACGCTGAAGTGAACATGTTCAAGCCTGCTACCCTTGAAGACGCCATCTCCTTAGCTCACGACACTGAAGATAAGTTACGCGGAAGAGATAGACGACCACAACAATTCCAAGCCAACGGTAATTATGGATCTAAACAATTCAATTCCAATTTTAGAAGGTTTAATCCAGGTTGTTTCTCATCACCATCTTTCCGCAAGAATTGGCCTAAACCACCTGCATTACCATCCACTGTCAATCCAAATCCTAAGCCTATTCCACAAGCAAATCGAAATGTACCCAGACTTCCAGCCATTGCAAATAATGTAACCAAAGCCAAGCCAATAGTATGCTATAAGTGTCACCAGCCAGGGCATCTCGCAGCAAATTGTCATTCAAAGAAACCACCAGCACATATCAACTATCTTGGAGCCGTGGACGAAGACGAGCATGAGGATATGCCGGATTTCACTGAAGATGAGGATGATCCTATTACTACTTCCGACACTTTACCAGGTATGCCTACTCCACATTCATTGTTGACTATGAAATGTATGGTACATGGAAAGGAAAGAACTGTCTTGCATGATGACGGTAGTACTCATGACTTTATTTCAGCAAAATTGGTAAAGGAATTAAAATTACAAACTGTACCTACGCATTATCGCATAAAAGCTGCATTTTTAGGCACTAGGTACAATGGCACACAAGAAGTACAAAATTTAGAGATTCAAATTGGTCCATACATTGAAAGAAGAAATTTCTTAGTTGTTCCATTACAATCAAGCGACATTATTTTAGGAATGCCATGGAGACACCAGCATAATCCAAATATAGATTATTCCACACACACAATGAATATTAATTTTCAAGGAAAATCTATTACATTATATGGTATGCATGCATCTCATATTTTTCCACTGCTTTCGCATACTCAAGCAAAACGTGCACTACGCAAGAATACTAAATCATATCTCATTTGGGTGAATGAATTGCACGCAAAGGAAAATCATATGCACCCTAGGCATAAGAAATTTCTTGCATATTTTAAGGACTGTTTTGCAGAAGACCTACCACCAGGTTTACCACCTTCACGTCCAGAAGACCATAAGATTGATTTAATTCCTGGCACACAACCACCTTGCAAAGCACCATATAGGCACAATCAAATAGAGCAAAAAGAAATCCAGAGTCAAGTTGAAGAATTACTAAATAGAGGCTTAATTCGACCTAGCAGTTCTCCATTTGGTGCACCTATACTCTTAGTCAAGAAAAAGAATAATACCTATCATATGTGTATTGACTACCGAGCATTGAATAAGATCATTGTAAAGAATAGGTATCCTATACCTAGAGTTGATGACCTTATGGACAAACTGCAAGGATCTTCTATATTTAGTAAAATTGACCTTAAGTCTGGATATCATCAGGTGAGGCTAGATAGATCCGACATATTTAAGACTGCATTCAGAACACAGTTTGGCCATTACGAATTCTTAGTCATGCCATTCGGATTAACTAATGCACCTGCTACTTTCAGTAGAATGATGAACCGTATCTTTCTGAAATATCAATATCGTGTGATTATTTTCTTTGATGATATTTTGGTGTTTAGTCAAAGTGAAAAAGAGCATTATGAGCATTTATCATTAGTTTTTCAATTACTGAAAGAAAATCAATTGTTTGCAAATCCTGAAAAGAGTGAATTCTTTAAGACAGAAATTGAGTATTTAGGTCATATTGTATCAAAAGAAGGAATTAAAGTTGATCCTAAGAAAATTGATGCAATATTGCATTGGCCTATTCCTAAAAATGTACATGAATTACGCTCATTCCTTGGTCTTGCTAGTTTCTATAGGAAGTTTGTACGTAATTTTTCATTGCTTGCTTTACCATTAACTAAACTTCTTAAGAAAGGAATTGTTTATCAATGGACAGAAAATCAGCAGAAATCCTTTGACTTACTGAAACATGCATTAACCAATGCCCCTGTTCTACAATTGCCTGACTTTAATAGACCATTCTTTCTAGTTGTGACCGATGCTAGCGGATCAGGAATAGGAGCCGTACCAATGCAAGACAATCATCCAATAGCATATTCTAGTTCTAAGCTGAAACCCTCTGAGCTCAAATATTCCACTTATGACAAAGAACTATTAGCAGTTGTACAAGCATTAAAATAGTGGAAGCACTATTTAATGGGTTCAGAATTCATGATAAAGACCGACCAGCAAAGCATTAGACATCTACTTAGCCAACCCCAAATTTCTGACCGTCATATCAAATGGGCTTCCTTCATTCAAAGTTTTCATCCTATCATTCAATACCAACCTGGAAAAGAAAATGTAGTTGCTGATGCATTGAGTAGAAGACCTGCAATTCATAGTATTTCTATCATATCTTTTGATTCTTTGATTGCTATGAAAGATACATATCACTAGGATATTACTTTTCATTCTGATTGGCAAAAATTAGTTCAAAATAATTTCATTCCTGTTGATTCATTGTCATATAATGATGGATTCATGTTCTTTGAAAAGAGACTGTGTGTTACTATTCCATTCCGATCTTTTGTTTTGAATGAAATTCATTGTCCCCCATATCAAGGTCATAGAGGTATCATATCTACATTACGCATGTTAACTGAAGATTTTTATTGGCCGCATATGGATGCAGATGTATCTAATTTCGTTTCTGAATGTTTGATTTGTCAAAGAATAAAGAGACATCATGGTAAACAGTATGGATTATTAATGCCTTTGTCTATTCCATCTAAACCTTGGGAACATATATCTATGGATTTCATTACTGGTTTACCAAATACTAAATCTAACCATGACATGATTTGGACAATTGTAGATAGATTTAGTAAGCAAGCATATTTCATTGCATGTAAGAAAACTTTAACAGCATCACAAGCAGGACAGTTATTTTTGAAAACTGTTTTTACTAACCATGGATTGCCAAAAGTGATTATTTCAGATCGTGATTCTAGAAATAATTTTTGTATCACACTGTTTGCAAATCTAGGCACAAAGATTGATTTCTCATCTGCATTTCATCCAGAAACAAATGGACAAACAGAAGCCACAAATAGCACCATTTTAGATCTTTTACGTGCATATACTATCTCTAAACCTCAGACATGGGATACTCATTTGCATTTATTACAGTTTGCATATAACAATACACCGCACACATCTACAAAGAAAGCACCTTTTGAAGTCATTTATGGATATAGATTATCTACACCTGTTGCATCTTTGTCTAATAGAATTCAGACTGCTAATGATATCGCTACTATGCATAACAGTATTTTTGATGAGGTAAAGGATATGATTGCTAAAGCCCAACAATCATATACCAAACAAGCCAACAAGAAAAGGCAAGCTATGAATTTCAAATATGATGATTATGTTTGGCTTAGAATAGAAAAGCGTAGACTGCAAAGTGTAGATAGACATCCAGTTGTCAAATTAGCTCCTAGATTCTATGGACCATTTAGAATCATTCATAAGATTAATGATAATGCATTCAAGTTAGAATTGCCATCTCATTGGAAAATTCATAATACATTTCACATTAGTTTATTGAGACCATTTAGAGGCCAATTACTTATCCACCCTGTTTATGAAAATCCACCTTTACTAGAAGAAGAGACTGAAATACTTGAACCAGAAGCCATCATAGACACTGACTACATGACCACTAGAACTGGCCGAAGGTATTCTAGATATCTAGTAAAATTTAAGAACCATCCTGTAGAGGAAGCACAATGGATGCACGCTAGAGACTTAAATGCTTTCCCCACTCTGTTAGCTCCACATTGAGCTAATAGCAATTGAGGTCAATTGCTATCCCACCCCGGGGGTATGATGCCAGGAGGCATATTCCACGGTGGATTCCGTGCCACGGTGGATTCCGTGAGGTTTTATGGTGGATTCCGTAAACTTAGATGACCGGGGCTCATACACAAAGAGGATTCTTTGTGCGAGAAGTTGATGGGGACGCCTGTCCTTTTCGGGCGTTTCATTAATTTAGTGTGTACGTAGGTGATTCCATAGCGGGTGATTCCGCAGAATGCATATTAAATTAATAAACGTTTATGAGTTTAGAGTGCGCACTCGTAATAAATTAAGGTTAGGATTTATTTCTAACCAGTTGATTTATTTATGTAGCTGAAGACTGCTAGGTATTCACTTTTGTCGGTTTAATTGTATTATTTTACTAACGATTGTGAATGCTTCAGTTGATGTGTAGAGATAGCAGCAGTGGCGGAGGAAAGCATTGGAGTTTAGCGAGTATTCGACTGTTGGATTATATTTTGATAGGCGCCACGCCTATATTTTGTTATGTCTATTGAGACATCGATTATTTACTATTATTTTGTATGCGCCTATGCGCCTGGATATGTTATTTCTATTTGGACATTGAGATTGGGCGTGCCAGACTTTATGGGCACCGTCCATTAGCTTTATTTTTCTATTTTTGTAGAAAGCAAACTCAAAAGCTAAAAGCTTGTCATATTTTTGTAAATTGGGCTATTATTGAGCATGAAGATTGAAATATACATAAAATACATGCTTTGTGAAGCGCTCACACAAGGCATGGGGGAGATTGAACCCAATTTGTCTCTTGCCTCTTGTCGTGCATGCTTTTACATTGTTTTTTATGCAAAAAGGTAGAGTTCATTGTTCTTAGGGACCTTCTGGGATTCACCACGTGAGCATTCTGCGACCGATCTGCGCACCAAGATGTTGAAGAATGTGGTTGATTCTATCAAATCCGTGGGAGATATCTACTATGATGCTGCATGAAGAATTGTTGTTTTCTTTGTTTTGATGATCAATAGAATGAAATAAAATATTGTTGATGTTACAAGATAGATTTTCTTGCAAGAGAATTCCCTTTTCCTTGGTTTTCCTCTTGGAGCTCCAACCCCTTGCATGATCCCTAATCCCAAGAGTAATGCAGTGGCTAAGGCTATTGCGCTCTGCTCAGTGGATGTATTGTCCATGAGCCGCTTGGCTACGAGTTCACTCAACAATAAGTCAGCCTCTGCTGCTCGTTCTCTCTCTGCATTTGGCCCTGCTTTGGCTGCACCAGCCAAGGCTTGGGCCTCATACATGTCTACATCTTGTTGGAGTTTCCTAGCCTTCTGCTCATGGTTATAGGCAATTATGCCCTCTAGAGCCTTTCTAATCGCCTTTCTTTCCTCTTCTAGTCTTGCTACCACTTCCTCTACTGGTCTTCCATGAACTACCGTCCTAGTCAACAAGTCGTACTCATTGACTAACTCCTGCACTAAGACTGGGAATTCTCCCAAGTCCAGTCGATCCTCTCCTTGTCCACCTCGTGATCCTAACATTGCTCCCACTTCTAGCTCCATGAGGTTGTCGATCAATTTGAGTAGCTCTGGCAGCATCCAATCCTCTATGTTGTTGCCTTCTAGATCTTCGTGTCCTCTTAAGGTCCTACTGATGGGGCTCTCAGGCACCCAACTATGTTTTGGGATCTTCTCTAATAGTGGGTTCCTTGATGTTGTTATATCTCTTGATGAGTTCCTTGTTATTGAAAGCACTTGTCAATCTTATTCACAAGTTGTGCTTTGTGCTTTCTAGTGCTCAATGCGAAAACATGCTTTTTCTTTTCTTGTAGTGCACCTTTGGTGATAAAATCAAAAATGAGGTGCGGATGTAGGAAATGCTTAATGCAAACTCCACTCTTCCCCTCACGTTCGTAGCCTGATATGGCTCAAAGAGCAGGTTCTGGCTGATCTAAGGTCTTACTGAAAGTCCATGCTGTGTTCTCTATTCTGCTTCAAGGTTGGTTGATTGATTAGCGAAAGTCAAGTCAAGTTCTAAATTCGGTCCACTTACTGTCTAGATGTTTGGGGTGAATTCTCGGTTATCACGTTTGGTCTCTAGCTTCTAAGGAGTAAGTGGGTTTCCAAGGGGCTCAAAGATGTGAACAGGGTGGCCAGGACTATCAGGCAGGTTCGAAAACCCTCTATTTTAAGTTCTGGTAAAGTGGTGTGACTCTTAGAATCGGACCGTCCGTGTCTGATTCTGGGAATCAGACAGGCTGGTCCGATTTTGAGACTCAGACAGGGTGGTCTGATTGTGAAAATCAGACAGGGTGGTCCGACTGTGAAAATTGGACAGTCTAATTTCTACTTTGGTCCGATTCTCGCAGTCGAACGGGGTGGTCCGATTCTCGCAGTCGGACGGTCCGACTCTAGAAATCGGGTGGTCTGATTCTGGGAATCGGACCCAGACAACTTGGTCCGACTACGCAGATGACAGCCCGTAGGTTGCACGCGATGACTCAAGCTCAACGCCTACTCCATGGAATCATCCAGTGCCTTCTAGATAGGTGCAAAACACTACAAGGAAATGCCAGACATACCTCGAATCACTGTAGAACTCGAATCGAATGGCACTCCAGAATTTGTGCCCCTATTTCCCTGTTTCCAGCAGCAGGAGAACCCTTTCTATTTTCTTTCTTTTTCCCATCTTAATCTTAACCTAATGCAACAAAAATAAAAAACAGAGATGGAGATGGATAGTCCTACTCTAATATTCAACAACAAATCAAAATACTTACTTGCTCCAAGGATTAAAACCTCCTACATCTCCTAACTATCTCGAGCACCGGTTCAGGCTCCAAACCCTCCTTCTATGCTTGATTCGATGCACGTGGCGCTCGAGGCTCGATTCCATCGGTCCTGGCAATGGAACCAAAATGAAGGGGAGCTACGAAGCTCTACCCTGAGACCTACGAACCGCTTATCGATCAAGCATTTCAAGTCGAGCGGCCATGGCTACCTCTCACATAGCCAATGCACAATGCCTACCTTACGGATGTACTGAGCTTACCTTGATGCTCGATCGAGTTCCCTCCTCTCTCTTGCACTCTGGTAGCTCCACAATCCTTGCGGCAAGCTCAAGAAACCTCAAGCCCTCTCCGTCAAGCTCCATCCTCCATAGCCACACGAGAAAAGAGAAGAGAAGAGAAGAAGAGAAGATGAAGAGAGAAGATGGGGAGCTTCTTCTCCACAATCCCTCACTCTCACACACTCACTCCCTCACTCCCTCACACTCCCTCAATCCCTCACTCAAGCACAAGAAAGAAGGCAAGAAACAAGAGAAGAAGAAGAAGAAGCTTTGGCCACACACAAGAATGATCTTCTCATTCACTTTTAAACTTTATATACATGCCCTACTTTTTGGGCAGTCATCCCCACTTTTTACATGGCCATCCATTAGCCTAGGCCCTCTTTTCCTATTCTCCACCGTTCTAACTTATCCCATTCCCAACTAGTGCATACAATTTGCATAGGAGTGATCTTGGCACTCTTTTACAAGGATTCGGGAGCACTTTCACAATTAATGGTGCGCTTTTACTCTTTTCTTTTCTCGAGGTGACATTGAGGCCTTCTGGAGAGGTCGTCATTTAAATTTTCCAGGGTCTGACTTCCATCCAGGGCGCCTTTTCCTTCCTTTATCATGTGCCCTTTTGGTTATCTCCTTTTTCCATTTTCCTGCTCCTCTGTGCTGCGGTAAACAATGAGGAAGGCAATATACTTGTAAAACAACTAGAGAAGTATGAAGAATGGAAAAAGTTGCACCTTTTTGTTCCGGATCGGAGCAATGGGGGACGAATGAGGATTGCAAAGGCAGAAGTGTGGATACACCTAGATAGATTAGCAACTCTCTTACAAAATTTGAGGTTTAGGGATGATGATACCAATACATTTAAAGAGACGATTGCCAAATTTCATAAGTTCATGGTGGAGGCATGGACTACAAATAGTATAACACACTACATGGTCAGTATTGTCACCATTACAAAAAAATATCATCATTTCGAATTAGTTGTGTTTCTAATCTCTCTTCTTATGCAGCATACATATACTTGAAGCACATGGTCTATACTTTGCAGATCAAGGAAGTTTAGCAGTATGGTCAACTCAAGGCATGGAACGATCTCATTGGAAAGCTTGTTGTGCTTTTCAAAAGGCAACTGATCATGGAGGTGGCATAAATGATTCCAATTCTATGAGGCAATATTACAATGGTGGTATAGGAGATTAGAGATACGATACGAGGAAAAAGAAAAGAAGTCCAAAAACTCTCAAGAAAAAATTATAACTAGGGCAATATATGAAGTGAGAAAAGCAAGATATAAATAGAGCAGAACTAGACAATGCCATGTAGAATGGTTGGCAACCCAAGAGAGAGATAGCAAGAAATGGAGACCTAGATAAAGATAATACTTTTGATACATTTAGAGTCCACAAGAGAGCATAGGTACCCAGGATATGACACATCAATACTCCTATCTTTAACATGATATGTCTTGCAAATTTTGTTTAAAATTTTGAAGGTTTGTCACTGTGTTTTTCAAAGTCAATTTCAAACTATGTTTTTTAATTATGAAAATTTGATTTCGAAATCCTAAGACCATATGAAAATTCCAAACCTTGGAATATTCACTAGCCTAGACAAAGAGGGGCATGAGGGGGTGGTAAAATGAAATGAAATGATAATTTTAAAGTTCATTTACACCACAATAGGTTTAAAAGTTTTGTACTTAAGCCAAGTCTCTCCTTTCATTTTTTTCCATTACTCTTCACTCTACCCTCCACCTTTCTATCCTTCATCATCACAACCATGGCATGTTCCAAGTTTCCTATCAAGAAGGCACCTGCAAGAGCAAGAGCTCAACACTCTTCTAAATCTAGTGAGTGCACTATGAGTGACAAAGGTCCCTTGGTGGCCGACAACAGTGGCCCTACTGTAGCTAATAATGGTGGCGCTAATGTGTCCAACAATGGTGGCCCTAGTATGGTCAATAATGATGGTTTGCCATTGTCTAGAAATGGTGGTACACATGCTCCAGTTACTCCACCTTCCACTATTGCTCCAGCTGGTAATACTGCACGTCCTCCAACACATAAGAAGCAAAGATGGAGACTATGCATAGCTGCACTATGTGAGATAAGGAAAATTGAGAAGAGTGCCAACTTGATTATTCCTAAGGCACCATTCTCTAGGTTGGTGCAAGAAATATTGCAAGATCTACTGTTAGGGCATCATCACAAGTTCTTTTCAAGGAACTAAGCAAGGAATGTGGGGTGATGGTCAAGCCAAGCCTTGCTTGCTCTCCAAGAAGTAGCTGAAAGTTACTTGATTGATTTAATGGGTGATTTTCAACTTTTAGCCATTCATGCCTGACGTATCACTATTAAGCCCATAGATATGGTTATTGTTCGCAGGATCCGCAACAACAAGGATGCATTTAATCTTAATTTCAACAATATGATTTGAGAAGCTATCTTGTAATTGGATCTATTTTTTTAGCTTAGGTTTGGTTGTAGACAATAAGGAGCTTAGCCATTCATGCTTGACATATCACTATTAAGCCCATAGATATGGTTCTTGTTCGCAGGATCCGCAACAACAAGGATGCATTTAATCTTAATTTCAACAATATAATTTGAGAAGCTATCTTGTAATTGGATCTATTTTTTTAGCTTAGGTTTGGTTGTAGAAAATAAGGAGCTTAGTTGTGGGTTATCTTTCTAGTAGACCTTCAAGTATTTGATAGCAATGGCTAAATTTTGCCTAGCTCTAGTTGTACTTGGTGCGATGCACTATGCACTATCTACCATGTATTTCATGGGGTCGTAATGCCAAATCTAATATTTGATCTTATATTTTTCCATGATTTGCATTGTGTGTATTTTCAAGTTTCTACTTTTGAAAGTAATTTTGTTGAGGATAAATTCAATCAGTGATTAGTTGTACATAGGCTGATGCACTATATCTTTACTATATTTAGCAGTTTGGCAACACTATATCCGATATGTGATATTCCATTTGACCCATGACTTATTTTTTGTGAATTTTTAAGTTTCCAATATTTCACATAGTTTGGTTGACAACAGATTTAATATGCAATTGCGCACACTCGGTGAAGTGGTAAGTTTTTCTGTTAACAGTGAAGTATAATCTAGTTAATGCATTTTTAAAAAATGATTGAACTGTCAATTTTATAAATCGAAATCTAGTGAAACTTCACCCACATGCCGAGCATCATAAAAACTCATGGATATTAAAAAATTGGCCCCATTAGAAGGTTCTAAGACACTTGTCCGGAGGCTGTCTAGAGGCTTGCAGCCCCAAACGCCAACCTTCGGACAAGTGTCAATCGGATCACTGGTCATATTTTTCCAAAGCTTGGATGCATTAATTCAAATTAAGGGTTTTTCAAAAGTGTTGTTATAAGTTTGAAGTTTCATCTAATTTTGCACATTTCACTTTTGATTTTTGAGTTTTCTCTCCTAAAAGACATGGCACAAACCAAGCAAGTGGCCTAGAGACACCCCCTAGAAATCCTATGCACAACCCACCTCCCCCATCTCCACCACCAATACCACTACCACTACCACGCAAGCATTGTAAGCATCGATGGAAGCCAGGCACAATGGCTCTTCGTGAGATCCGACATTACCAGAAGACCATGCACCTCCTGATGACAAAGGCTCCATTCCAAAAGCTAATGTATGTGATTATGGACGACATACTAATTAAGAACAGCAGGAGGCACTTCCCAGATGGATCATGCTAGCAACAACCCGATCGCTCGACTGCCTAAGCCCTCCTTGCACTACAAGAAGCTGCCAAAGCTTACCTCATCAACTTGTTTGGAGACTCAGTCTATGTAGCAGTACATGAACAGTGATTGTCACCGATAGAGATTTGCAGATAATGAGGTTCTTTTGGCGATGAAAGGATAGTCCTTGTTTGCAGAGATCAACAATGATAGGAGTGTGATGGGACCTAAAATGGGCCGGCACTAGCTAAGGCACTAGCCGAACCTCATGCCATTAACAAACAACCCCACCTCACGGCCTCGCAGATCAAGAGTGTCTGTCAAGGGATACACTATCCTAAACACTAATCACTTCGCGTTTATAGTCTATTGGTGTTTTGTTTCATGTTTTTTCGATTTTAAGCCCAAAAACCCCATTTTTACTCTAAAAACTATGCTTTTTGGGTTTTTCCCATTTATTTTTCACACTTTAAGTGTATATTTTTTGAGTTTTTTATTATGAAATACTAAAACCAACAGCAAAAAACATGTCCATCAATTTTTAGCCCATATGAACATTGCTAACATCATCAAATGCGAAAAAAAGCCATTTTCTTTGTAAAAATGTCATTACCGTGTATTTTTTATTATTTTGGGTTTTGAAACTTGTTGCGGGTCTGCAAATCAGGCCCCATTTGATACTTAGCCTGCCTCCACACTGCAATGTTCAGCCCACCTTTAACTTGGAAGCAATCCGGTACCACGTTGGACGAGCATTCATCAATCGGGCTTCATTCTTCTTCACATGCAGGAATTGCCCCTTGCAGGAGAGAGAGGGAGGAGAGAGAAAGACCAAAATCTGATCTCTTGCACCATGCATCCATTTGAGGAGCAGTGTGGAGCGATGGAGGGCAAAGATCAAGAGTATCTCAGGCATGTAATCGGTTGGGGGGTTGTTTGCAGCCCCCATATCCCATTTCTTCTCCCCAAATGATGGCTCCATCTTCTTCTTGGTGTGAAAATCGGCCGCCTGCTTCTTCCCTCAAAAAACACTTTTTTTTAGGGGCCCCCTTTGGGAGCCCCCAAAGGTCGTGCCTTTTGGCTCTTGGCAAGTCCCATTCACACTTGACTATGAACTTGGCCTCCCGGGCACTCCCTCTTTCGCATTTGGTGTCCGTTTCAAAGTCTAAAAAATCCTAGGCAACCATCTTGAAGTCCTCCACTGCCAAGCATCTCCATGGGTCTCGTCTGACATGCCAAAAAATTTTGAAAATTCACCAATTGTCGTCAAGTGGGTCTTTTAAGCCTTTTCTAGGCATTGCCGCTTAAAATCGTACTGATTGCCACTGTTGCCTTCAACGAAGTCTATTTTTCCCCTGAAATTCATAATTTTTTGCTATTTTTAAGCACTTATTAGCATCAAAAGTCATCTGTCAAAGTGTACTACCAAAATATATATGAAATGTAGCTTCCAAAGAGATTTTTTGTCAAATCCTTGTTGTAATGGATCCCATGTAAAATGCTATGAATATGAATACAAATTTTTTGGCACATGTTATTTTTTTAAATTTATAAGTTATTTATTTAATTTATGTCTTTGAGTTATCGTTACATGTGTTCAAATGAATACGTGATGTGCACAAACTCGATAAAGCACTACGTATTAAATTTAAGGTACAAATCGTGTTGCATATAAATCTGATAAATAAATGCAACATTCAAGTAAATAATTATAATAAATGACACATATGACAAACTACATTGCATGTAAATTCAAAAAATATTGATTTTCATTACTTCAAGAGAAGATTAAAAATTACAATACATTGGTAATGAGATATCATTTGGCACTAAGTGCATCTACTCTCTCCTAGGCTTCTTGGAGCTACACTCCCCATGGTCAAAGCTATTCTTAATCATAGGCAGAAACACATTTTACCCTAGTAGTTCCTATGTAATGACATTGGGGTCTTGAACACCAGCAACCATGCCATGGGCCACCATGGAAAAAAGTGGCCCATACCTAGTACTAGAGAATGAGTAGAGGAGCTTCGAACATCGAAGCAACACTACTTTCTCCAAGCTAGAGTTTGTTGGGATGGTCTTGAAGAGCCCAGCCTTTGTTAGTACCCTCAACCTTAGGAAGTTCTCAGCAAAAGTTGGAGAGCATGTCTTATGAAATACAATAATGTCACTCACAAGCTGATCGATATACTCCTTCAATGTCGAGTCTTGGACCCTTCCTTAGCTACAAGATTGGCCACCTTGTCTAGATGAAAATTTATCTAATAGACAATGTCCTACATCACACAAGTTCAATGTCAGACTCACTATGCATGGAGTGTGATAAAGATATATACATTGGATTCGCATAAAATTTACCAATATAGCCTTTAGGGCATTGGGAGCATGGAGATAAAATTTTACCAAGATCGGGCCCCCAAAGCAGCCCTGGCTAGAGACCCACATTTTAGGGCCTAAATCTGTAATAGCCCTGGTCGAAGACTTGCATCTAGGGGCCTGAATCTGTAGATTCATGCCCTTAGAAGACCATGCACCTCCTGATACTAAAGGCTCCATTCTAGAAGCTAGTGCATGAGATTATGGATAGAATATTGATTAAGAATAGTAGGAGGCACTTCCTAGATGAATCACGCTTGTAACAACTCGATCACTGGACTATCCAAGCCCTCCTTGCACTGCACAAAGCTGTTGAAGCTTACCTCATCGACTTGTTCGGAGAATCAGTCTATGTAGTAGTACATGCAAGGAGAGTCACCATCACCGATAGGGATTTGTGGATAGTTAGGTTCTTCCAGCAATAAAAGGATAGTCCTCGTAGAGATCAACAACGATAGGGATGCACTACCAAAACATATATGGAATGTAGCTTCCAAAGAGATTTTGTAAAACCCTTGTTGTAATGGATCCCATGTAAAATGTTATGAATATGAATACAAATTTTTTGGCGCATCTTATTATTGTTTATTCACTTGTTATTTGTTTTATTTATGTCTTTGAGTTATCATTACATGCATTTGAACGAATACGTATTGCACACAAACTCGATAAAGCACTACGTATTAAATTTAAGGTATGAATCAAGTTGTGTATAAATCTGATAAATAATCGTAACATTCAAGTAAGAAACAATAATAAACGATGCGTATGACAAACTACATTGCACACAAATCCAACAAATATCAGTTTTCATTGCTTCAAGAGAAGATTACAAATTACATTACATTGGTGATGAGATATCATTTGGCACTAAGTACATCTACTCTCTCCTAGGCTTCTTGGAGCTACACTCCCCATGGTTAGAGCTATTCTTGATCATAGGCAGCAATATATTTTTCCCTATTGGTTCATGCCTAATGACATTAGGGTCTTGAACACTAGCAACCATGCCACGGGCCACCATGGAAAAAAGTGGCCCATACCTAGTACTAGAGAATAAGTAGAGGAGCTTCAAACATCAAGGCAGCACTACTTTCTCCAAGCTAGAGTTCATTGGGATGGTCTTGAAGGGCCCAGTCTTTGTTAGTTCCCTCAGCTTGAAGAAGTTCTCATCAAAATCCGGAGAGCATTTCTTATAAAATACAATAATGTCACTCACAAGCTGGTTGATATACTCCTTCCATTTTGAGTCCTGCACTCTTCCTTGGCTACCAAATCAGCCACCTTGTCTAGATGAAAATTCATCTATATAGACAAGGTCTTGCATCACATGAGTTCAGTGTCAGACTCACTATGCATGGAGTGTGCTAAAGATATATATATTAGATTCTCTAAAAAATTCACCAATATGGCCTCTAGGGCATCGAGATACATTTTTCCAGGATCAGGCCCCCAAACGAGAGCCTCCGACCAGGGCTGCTTTGGGGGCCCAATCCCAATAAAATTTTATTTTCATGCTCCCAATGCCCTAGAGGCCCTACTGGTAAAATTTTTCACGAATCTGATAACATTACCTTCTCTACATCATCTATCTGATGTTATAATGGAGCATCCAGGTCTGCTCTTACGATTGGGCCACCCTCATCTCTCTCATGGGAAGGTACTGTGTAGTCGGGTCAAAAATGCTTTTTTGTAACCACTCAAACTCCTCATCTAATATCTCATACTATGGTGCTGCATTCTCAATCAGCTTGTGGATGCTCACAATGTCAGAGATACCATTGATACTCATGACATCATATCGAGCCACCTCATCAACATGTGCTGGGATATCTTGTATATCAAAATTTATAAAATCATCAAGTGCATCATGTACCATGATACAATATAGTTCTTCTTCTCTTAGCCCCAAAATTTCTAGTACGTCTTACATAAGTAGATATTCCACCCCCTTGATGATGATAGCATGGAGAGAAGCGAGGGGTGGCTCATCACTTGTCGGTGTTTCATCAAGGCAAGGAGGTGGGTGCACAATGGCTAAGCTTTGTGCTGCCTCTACTCTTAGATTGAGTGTGATCTCCTCAACCTCCCTCTCAACATACTCTAGCTATGGCCAAGAGGGTGTATCGATGTCTATGTCACTGTCCTCTTGCACCTCAATGCACAAAACATATATGGCAAATGCTACATCGCACTCGATGAGATACGTCCTAGGATGAGGTGGGGCATAAAGATGCTGCCCCACATGCATGAGGGCTCGATTTATCACCTTTGCATGGCTTGATCCAGCATGTAAACTATATAAGAAATCTATGGGGACCCATCTGAGAGTAGAGTTTGGAATAGAGCAGGTGAGAGGGTTTGCCACATTACAAAACGATGCCACTATACTAGAGATAGGGTCTACGATGGAAAGTGAGCTCTCTAAACTCAAGGTCACACAAAACCTAAGTTATATTTGGTCTCCTATGTGTGCATAGCATGTGGAGCTAATCCATGCAGCGAAGGTGGGAGTGGTAGCCATGGCACACAAAGAGAGAAGGAAGGAGAGCACAAATGTAGGGAAGTAGAGAATGAAAGTGAAAATGAGTTTAGAGTTATAGCTTTTATGTATCTAGGGTTTTAAATAAAGGTTCTTTTTTAACCCTAAAGTTTCAAATTAAAACTCTTACCTTATTTTCTTTATTTCAATACTTTAAAGTCGTCGTTAAATTTACTCATACAAACAAATGCTTTGTTCTACATTATTATATCCTCAAATATACTTGGATTGCTGAGTATATTCAAGTCCAACTAGAGAAAATATTTTTAAAAAGTAAGAAAATAAATCTGAAAGACCTTAAAAATACATTGGATTTAATTTAATATTTAATTTTAATAAATAAGTAGAAAGATGAGCTACAATATATCATTATGAAAATACAATATTACATAGATTATAGAACTCTAGTCTGCAATTTAATTATGATTTTAACTAGCACGACTGACTAATTATAGTATATATTATCGCATGCTTGGATCACAGTAAACTAAGAATATCTAAATTAAAAGTACTCAAAAGTTTAATAAAATTTTATATTCATTATTTATTTGAAAAATTAATAAGGATTTCACTATCTCAAGGATATGCGGAGAAGCACATTGTTTACATGTCATGGATTGCTCACTATGAATCTTGACTTTTCTATGATCTAACTTGAAATAGAAGTTATAGAGGGGATCATTGGACATTAATTGGATTTCTTGTCTTAGAAAAGAAATGGGCCAATGGATCTCTGCGCTGACCACAAAAGGATTATGACCATTCCATAAGATAACCACATCTATGAGAGTTGTATGTATCTCATCTCGGATATCTTGATCCAAGCTGATCCACTCCCATTGCAAAAGTTACCATCTTCTATATTGAAAGCGAGTGCATAGAGTTTGTCTAGCGATGAAATAGATGTAATAAAAACAAAAATACTGGTAAGTAAATGTGATTAACACAATAATTCATCTAAGCAAGACCTATGTTAATTAAATCAAGGCATTCAAAGTAAAAAAGATTTACCTGAATGTGAGATAAGATTAGTTGACCCTGCACTCAACCATCTCATCAAAATGTTTTCTTTTGACTTGCCAAGACTCACCCAATAGGCTGACTCATCCTTTCCTCATATGGACACTTGCACTGATAAGCAATCTTTATTTTCTTCAAAATATCACATGACCCAAACAAATGTGTAAACAATGAGAATGAAATAAACCAACTAAGATACACATATTTGGAGCCTATGGTGGGTTTCATAGTATTATTGAAGTCAGATTTTATCTTGGACTTACATACTCTTGACAACTCCAAGCTACCAATCAACCATTCACCACTAGATAATGGCAAAAATGGGACATATTGCAATCTCTGGCTTTCTACTACATACAATGAATTATTAAAAAATATATTTGAGTTACAAGTTGACTTACAGAGTTATTATTATAGATCAAAGAACCTATGTCTTCATGACAAACATGTATCTTGCCACTCAAACATTCCCCATTCTTCCATTCATGCAAAGTTGATGGATATAGAGCTGTTAGTAAAACAAGATTGAATTAGAACACTACAAATATTTTTAAAAACAACTCTGATGCAAAAAAATAAACAATGATAAAATTTAAAAACTTATTGTTTTGTTTATAATTTGCAATGTACTCTTGTCGTCTATAGAGATTTGTTTCTGTGTATAAACATGTTGGATCAATACTTTTATTACTGTACTTGTTCCATTAAACACTTTTATGAATACTAAAATTCTACCTTTCCAATGTTTGCTAGGGTTTGCAACATCGTTACGCCTAACCTTGAAAATCCCTCAAGACCTTGGGTTCATCAAAATCCAATCCAACTTATAGTACTTATCAAAAATCCTATTACCGCCATTATCTATCTTATTGAAGACCTCCATTGCAAGTATGTTACTGATGTTTTTCCTCCACGAAGGCATCTATAATAACCAAATAGAAAAGTTACCTATCATCATGTGTATAATTTTCAAATGTTCTCTCCAAATGAAATGATATTTAAATGGAGAAATTAAAAAAAACATTATACATGTATTTCTTTTCACAAAGAAGTCCAAAGATGTTGAACAAGAAGTTTACTTATAACAAGACCATTGTTCCTTCACTGACAAATTCCTAAAGTACAAAAACAAAAGAAATATCAAGTCAAAGCATACATATAACTTACATAGGCTTTGTCCAAATGAGTTGAAGCTTAACCATGTAGCAACAGAAAAAAGTGACAATATACTTGTGGCTCTCTTTGCAAAGAAGCCCAAAGATGTCAAAGAAGTTGAGTTTTTAAAAAATCATTGGTCTCTAACCTCGAAGACTCTTTGAGTTTTTTAAAAAAAAGGAAAGCTCAGTATACATATAGCTTGCATACATTTTGTCCAAATGAGATAAAATTTAACTATGGAGCAGCAAAAAAACAAGACAACACACATGTAACTTTGTTTATAAAGAAACCGTAAGATGTTGAAGAAGAAGTTGAGTGTTCAAAATATCATTGTTCTTGACTGTAAGAGACTCCTAGAGTACCAAAACAAAAGAAATTACATGTCAGAGAATGCACGTAACTTGCACAGGTTTTGTTCAAACGAGACAAAACTTTACCATAGAACATCCATGGAAGAGAATAATATACCTATAAAATTTTCTGGAGAAAATCTTAGAGCTTTGGTAGAGCAAGCTCTGCTCTCATAAAACATGTGAAACTCACTCTGTGTTTGTGTAGAGAAAATGAAATTTCACAGGGTTATAGATAGGGCAAGCAACAATGAGGCTGTAAAATTTCATTAAGAAAGAAGAAGCGGGGAAAGAGATATGATAAATTTGAGTTCTACCTAAGAAAGAGGGGAAAACTGAAAAGGGAAGAAATGAAAAGTCAAACATTAAAAAATAAGAAAATAAAAATTTGAGTCACAAACTTCTAGGAAGTATCAGCATTGTATTCCCCAAATTTTCCCTTATTTTATTGCTGAGGAAAGATTTGAGCCAAGATATGGCTAGAAGATTCATGTTACATGAAGCTAGAATCCCAGATCTCTCATTGGTTTGGCTTATATTTGTTTATTCACTCCTTAAGGGGCAAAAAAGAGAGTCCATATTTCTCCTAATGCTTAATCAATACAAATCCTAATGGGCATGGTAGCTCTACCCAATTTAGGATATTTATTACCTATATTTAGTGGAAATCCAAACAAACATGCAAAATTACATATCAGAGACCTCCAAAAACTTGACTTTCAAGTTGGCGAGGAAGCCCATCATTTGGTGTTCTTCAATATGAGTTTGAAGAAAAATATAACCCATTGGTATTATTACTTACAGTAAATTTGATTGAAATTATGCAAGCATTCTACACTCTTTTCATAGGGAGTTCTCCCCTGAAAGGGGAGTCGATATTGGCTACATGTCCTTAATGAGACTTGGCAAGAATTCAATGATAGTGTAAAAGCGTATGCTCAAAAGCTACACAAAGTCTTTTGTTGTTTAGGTAATCCTACCCAATTATCCCCTATCATGTAGTTGTGATTCTTTTTAAGAGGGTTGGATTTTACGATTGATATATACTTGAGCAATACATCACTAAATGATTTAGATACAACTATAATAGCAGCAAAGGGAGTTGATTTAAGAATTCAAGCTGCCTATATGGCAAGAGCGAAAGCCCTCTCAATGATAGGATGATACCAATAGGATATAGCCCAATACCACCACTAGCTAATAATATCATGGGTCAAAGTTAGGAGACTTTCAATCAAGGTTTACTTCAATTACCTACACCTCTAGGGACAAACGTCCAACCAAGACCCATGATGTTTACGAGAAGCGAGCAAGGCTCTACCTTAGACCAAGGGTCTATGCAGCTACCAACCCCTTTACATATCATAAAATGTGATGTGGGGGTGGCTCCTAATAGCACTGCTTACGAATCATCTGCATCTAATATTGTAGAGGAAGTTAAGAATATGATAAGCATTGTATAGATGTTATTACCAAACAATATCACTAGATCAATGTGGATGTTAATCTCCTAAAGTGTCTAAAAGTTTTTATGGCACTAAGAATCATGATGATGTGGGTCCATCAAGATTTAGCTATAAGTAGTGTGGTGGTAAACACTTGCCTATTTTCCTAATGTTAAATGTGACATGTGTGAGGAGTCAATCCAATTAGTCGACACTTGCTGTAGTAAGATTAATTCCATTCAGCAAGGAAGTAGGTAGCTAGGTTCTATTAATCACAAAGGACAATGAAACAATCTTCAGCAAGATGAGGAACTAAAGAAGATTTTGCAAAGAAAAAAGACTATTGTGAAATAACTACCTAGTGGTAGTGGCCTAAGTTTGATTGAAGCAATGCATGTTAATGTCACTAATGCTTCTAATTTACAAGTAATTACAAGAGGTGGAAAAGGCAAAGAGCGATATAAAGATAATGCAAAACCTATTGAGACAACCCCTAAATAGGATGATAAGGACAAGCAAATCCTTAGCCTTGACATACAAGGTGGTCCTTTGAAGGCTACTAATAGCAAAGCAAACCTAAATAAGGAGCCAACAAAGAAAAAGTGAAGGCTAAGAAAGAGGCACCTAAGCCTATGAGGCATGCAAGAGAGCTAACAGTTTGGTAGAAGAAGAGAGCTATTGCTAACTTTTAGGAATTTGATCTAGCAAGTTGTCTTTGTGAGATGAAACCTGATATTAACCTCTTGCAGCTAATTAAACTGTCACTAAGAGTGCATAAGTAGTTTAACAAGATTATTTGCACTGGATATATTATCAAAACCTTGGGTATAGCATGTATTAGGGATGACTAGTTTGAGCATGGAAAAAAACATTGGATAAGGGTTCAATCTTATGTTGATGGAAAATTGGTAGACCATACCATTGTGGATATAAGATCATTCAATAATATTATGAGCTTAAAATTGATGGAGAGGCTAAGGTGAGAGATCCAAAACGATAGCTCCATAACTCTAAGAATGGATAATGACAATTTGAGACAACTGGAAGGTTGTATTACTAAAAAGACAACTGAAAGTCCATTTTTGAAGCCATTTTAAAGCAAAAAAAAGACATTGAGAGGCATAAAAGAGTAATCTTGCATGGAAAATGAAATAGTTGCAAATCAAGGAGCTAGACTTTTTTTAGATACATTTTGACATTGAGAACCCGAGCAAGTCTCTAGTCATCAATCAAGTTGTTTGACCCCCATTTAATCCCCGCAAGATTTTGTGTTATGAAGTAGCTACTAGATCTGAGAGCCAAAAAATGTGTGATAGAGGCCAAATTGATAGCCAGGAAGCTATCCATCCAATCCATTCATGATTCCAAGTTTGTTTGGCCCTCCATCCAAGTCGGAACCACTTTTGGGCAATGTGAGCATGCGAAAAATGAACCCGTTGACTTCTAAGGTTAATGATTAAGTTAAGGTCTTATATAAAAAAACGTTTTTGCAATGTGGAGGAGGGGGTGCAGTTTTTTGGTACCCCTTCGATTCATCAAGTGTGGCTTTTCGATTCAGGCAAGATCATTAGAGATGGAAGGCATATCCTCAATCTATGCATGGAAGGCTTCAATCTAACTGTATGCACGTATAGTATGATGCAAGGAATGAAAATCTCTAATTTTAATCTTTCTCTCTTCTCTTTCTTTTTCCTCTTTGCACCTTGTTTCCATGGCTCAATCTATATGAGAGAGGGGTGGGCTGAAGTGATAGTTTTTGGGCATGTGATGGCATTGAAGAATTATGGAGCATAAATCGAAGGTTGAGGATGCATCAATGGCCCCCATGGAAGAGCGTCAATGGCTTCTCAAATTTGAAATATATTTGGATTTTATTAAATTAAATGCGTAAGTGCTCAATTTTATGGCTTTATAATGAATCTTTTGCACATATTATGGAAAATGGTCTAGAATATTTGAATATGATTTATATTACTTGAAAAATTAAAATTCTCAAAATTTTTAAATATAATTATAATAAAAATCAAGAAAATTTGCAATGTGATAATTGTGAGAATTCGATAAACTTGAGTGTTTTATGTGTTGTCATGATTCTTTCGGTATTCACATGGGGTCATATGAAGTATAATGCTCGTTCTTAGTGTATGCAAGCTCTATATGTGTGTGAAAATAAAAAATATCAATAATACATAATAATATAAATCAAGAAAGATGGATGTTATATGGAAAGAAATAGATTCTATGTGCCAAAAAATTATTAAAAATTATGAATGTGTCCGCGAGTCTATGGTGGAGCTAGAGCATGAGCTCTAACTTACTCTATCTTATTTTTTATGTTAAAGTGTGCATTTATTACTTTTTATATACAAAAAATACATGAAAAATATTATTTACATCTAATAATGAATGCAAAACCATAAACAATTGGGAAAAATGGTTGTGAGGAGTTAAGAATCCATTGAAATTTGATTTCATGCATATCTTGACATATAGAATTTGTTTTTTTTAAGTTTTAAAGAAGGGCAGTAGCACGAATTACTTTCGTGCTGCCTTAGCATAATGCATTGCGTTAAGATGAAATCATGAAAAGAATTGCTTGCACACAATCCATGTTGTTTGATCTATAAGTTTACATATTTGTGTACTTACAGGAATTCACATTTGCATTGCATTACATATTCATATGGTACTAGAAAAACAAATGATGGATACATAGTACTTATTTTTGAGCGATTGACCACGACATTGAGTGTAAGGATTCCCATGTTTTAGGATAGTACATTCATTCCCTTCGGGACCTAATTTGGTAAGAATTGGATTATCTCATGGAATGAATATAAAGAGAGGATTGTGTTTCACATGTGCTTTATGTTCAAATGGCACATCTTGGGGCCAATCCTCAAGTTGTAGGACAGCTATATTGGAGTCATAGTGCTAAGTTGGGGGGTGCTCCCTATGTTTGTGCTACGAGGTACTAGTCACCATCATGTTTGGATATCCCCTCTGTAGTACGGAGTTGGAAAGAGATTCATTGGACTATGAACAATACAAATGTATGTCTAAGTTAGATCAGTGTGTGTAGCCTCTAGATGCTCCTGACCATGAGGATGTGGGGTGTTTTGGTTGAGCATAGAGGCCTAATGATGACTAGAGCCCTAAAGCCATTGTCGAGCCCATTTTTTGATCCAAGACACGTGGTGCATTTATTGAGAGTCACTAATAAGTGACAGATTTTGAACGTTGATTAATAGGGACCAATTATTCAGTGTATGCCACCAAAGGTCATTGAAATAGATCTACTATTTCCTGATAGACACTATCAAGCCACCAAGATCCAAAAGCAAAACCAACTTTTGTGAGTGGAAGGTGCTTGTTGAAAAGTTAAAAACCTTTAAGGTTCAAGGGATTTGAGCTAACCTTGGAGGTGAGTTTTTCTCCAAAGAGTTTGAAAAATTTTGCACATCTCATGGGATTAAGATGTGGATATTCTCCATGGCTCAACACCCCCTATCTTTCCATTATTGAAGGAGAAGAAGCTATGTGTAATTCCCTTAGTGGCCAACCACTCATTAATATGTAAGCATATCATGTGGATTCACAATAGGGGAATTTTAAAACACCATGTTTACACATTATTTACATACAAAAAGGTACTGTATAAAAGAGTCATTTATAGATTGAATAGAAAAGGGGTGTGCTTTATTTAGATAAAATTCACAAAATAAGGGTATTTTTGAACATTCCTTTAATAGTCATGATATGGAGGGTTTATACATAGTGAACCCTTATGAGTTTGAGATTATTCCATTGTGGTTCTAAAAGCTCATGCAAGATTGGGGAGTGACATCATTTCTTGGGACACTAGTAGGCCCATTAAGTGAAGTGAGACTTGGGAGTGAATACCCCTATTGGTGTGAATTGTGTCCATAGCCAAGCGATTTACTAAAAGGGTAGGGTTGGACTTTTTAGAGACTTTTTCTCTAACAACTTTCATGTCTGCTATTGGTGATGGATGTGAAGTTAGCCTTCTTGAATGGCATCTTACAAGAGGAGGTTTATGTTGATAAATCTCTAGGCTATTGTGTGATGGGAAAGGAGGACCATGTTTATTTCTTCACAAAAGACTCTATGTAACTTGAAGAAAGCTCTTAGGGCCTAGTACAAGTGTATTGGTAGGTTCTTTTTTAGAGTATTTTACTTTATTAGACCACAACCCCAACCTTTACTATTGGTTGAAGGGTCAAGAGTGTGTGTTATTCATTCTTTATGTGGATGATTTGATCAATATAGATAGCCACACATAGGAGTAGACCATACAAGAGAGATTTTGAGCTAGAGTTTAAAATCAAATACTTAGGTATCCTCCATTTCTTCGTCATATTGGAGATCTATTAGTTTGCACATTGTTTTTGATTTCTTAGTACATTCACATATTTTACTTCTCTCCAAGTTTGGTATGAATACATATAAGCTCATTTCATGCCCCATGGACCCAAATTCCAAGTTATGTGTTGCAAGTGGTTTCCTATCAAATGCTCCTCATTAGAAGTGCCTTTTCATGGTATCAAAGCTTTGATACTTTGTGTCATGGGACAGCTTTGACCTAGTCTCTTTTCATGGTATCAAAGTTGTCCCACGACTACCTGGAGC